>NC_016090.4:15765540-15779075 GCF_000004515.6 Glycine max | reverse complement strand
GGCCAAAAAATAATGAAACCCTTAATCCTAATAGTACAAAGATATGTGGGCTTATACTTAGCCCATGGGCCCGAAATCTACCCTAAGGCTCATGAGAACCCTAGGGCCTTCTCTTGCATCTCTGGCCCAATCTTCTTGGAGTCTTCAATCCAATGCCCTTGTGGGGTAGGATTGCATCATTCCTCCCCCTTGAAAAGGATTTGAGCTCAAATCCCGAGGTTCTTGAACCTCTGGACTTTTTTCCTCAACACTTGTAAAAAGAACAAAAACATATGTATTAGTGGTGTTTGGTATGTTGAAGTAAGGTAAGGTCTGAAAACCCATTTCCTGGGCATCTTCCCATGAAGGAACATGGTTTCTCACCAACTCAATGAGTGGTGCTACAAATATAGAAAAATAGGGGACAAACCTTTTGTAAAAGTTTGTTAAGTGATGGAAGCCCCAAATTTTTCTTATACTTGGTGGAGTAGGCCACTCAGGAATGACCTTTATTCTCTTAAGGTTCATGGGAACCCCTTGATCACTATTTAAAAAGTTAAGAAAAGTAATGCAATAAAAGATACCTTTTTCTGTATTTTCATGTTGATTATTCCTACCAAAAAATATGGCAAACCTAAGGTGTCCCATATGAGTACCTAAGTTTGTATTGAAACTAAAAATAAGAACAAACCTACCTAATGAGTCCATATGTACACAAATCATGAAGATGTTGAGTGCACGAGTGATTTTACAAAAGAGGATTGCACCAATCAAAACATTCATCATACCACCTATTTTAGGGATTTGGTGCCTAATAATACCTATTTTGGGCACCAACAAAGCACAAGGATTTAAGCTCTTGCGAACCAAACCCGCATCCAACAACTCCTTTACTTGAGGAATAAACTCAAGCCCAAGAGGTGTGGCAATGCTAACAAGTGTCTTTTTACAAAGGAGAAAAATGTGGGGGTTGTCTAAGAGGGGAAATTTCTTTAATATTTGTCTTTATTTCAAAATGTCTTTCCTTCTTAGCTAAGCTCTTGGAGGAGACACTTACCTCTTTACACTTCTCCTTAAACATTAAAGGTTGTCCTTCTTCTTGGGGGTAGATTTCTTCACTAGATTCTTCCCCTTTTGCTTCTTCACTTTCACTAGAGGAAGGTGAAGTAGTAGCTTTATATTGGCTACTATAAATGTCTTGGCTCCTCATAATCATGGTTTTCTTGGTGAGGCATTGAGAAGTAATGTGTCTTGTTCCAAGACATTTAAAGCACTTTATAGAGCTAGTCTTTTCTTGCATACTGGCCTTAGGGGGTTGCTTTTCTATTGTCTTCCCCTTATCATCTTTGGGCTTAGAAGGTGCTGCTCTTAAGATGCCTAGACCTTGGTATTTCTTTGGATAAGAATGAGAGCCATAAGATTTTAAAGTAGACTTTCTTTTAAGTTTTTGCTCTACCCTTATTTCCCAATCTAAGTAAGCCTCTACATTTTCCTTCCTATTGAAGTATGGGAGGTTAATGTTATCCTCTTGAGGCTTTCTTTCATTTTCTCTCCTATGGGAGTGAGATTTAAGATGTGACCTATGCCTTCCTTCATAATAGTCACGAAGTTCTTCACTTAGGCTCTTGCAAGAGTTATGACTACTATAGGAGGCATGTTTTTTTTCATTTCTTTCATTATTTTTCTTCTTTCTTCCTCTCTTATTTTCTCTCTTTCATCTTGACTTATTTCTTCCAATCTTTTTTTTCCTTTTTCTTTTCTCTCTTGTTTTTCTTTCCACAACTTAAGGGATCTCAACTCATCTAATATCTTACACAAGGGGTCCTTAGGAGTAGAACCCTCACCATTGACACTAGATGAAGAATGAAGACTCATGTTTGTTCCTAAGTTGTGGTTCTTTCTTGTTGGGGGTTTGAAAACAAAAGGTAAAAGAAACTATGGTTGAAACTAGCAAAAATAAACACTAAAAGAGGTGTGAAAGATAAGCTAAAAACTAATTGGTAAATGGCAAGCTATCTAGGCGGTTTGACAATGGAGGGTAAAGGAAATAAGCTATGAAAATAAGCAAGAAATTAAAGTGCAAGAAATGCAAACTAGGCGGATCCTAAGAGTGTTTGGATGACCTCATTTAAGGTTCCCAACAAAACACTCATTATCCTAAGGAAAATTGCCTAAAATTATTACACAAAAATGAAAGTAGGGCTACCTATTGGAGGCTCCCAACTTACTTCCAATGAAAGGCCTTTTTGTTACAAAATTTGAAAGCAAAGCAAATTTCCAATTACAAAATTACAAAAAAAAATTCCTCAACTGTGCTGGCTATTCTCTCTTTGGTGTTTCACTCAATTTGGAGTGCTTCTTAGTCCAATAGCTCTTAAGGTGGTTGACCCCTTGCTTCTTGACTCAAATTCTTCAAGGTATGGCACTAATCCTCCTTTCCAATTCCCTATATGGCAACTCACAACCAAGGAAACAAAGAGACAAGCAATAACCAAAAACAAAAAAAAAATGAAATGAAAGCTAAACCAATAGAGTTTTAACAAGAAAAATTTTCAAGGATTATTCAACAATTAAAGCAATGAAAAGCAGCGCTTACCTTAGTTAATTTCTAATTAGGAGATTGCAATTTTATTTTATGTAGTTCAATGTTTATTTCGTTTTGGGCCAGAATAATGTAATAGGGCCCAGTGACTTTGAGTGACTCTTTTAAATAGCAACCTTGGGATTCATGCAAGGCTATTCTGTTAGACTATTATTCAGAGCATATGGTTTATGGTTTTGACGTTTTTCTGTCCTAATGCTACTGTTCACGTAATGCAATTTTCTATTTTCTGCTTCTAATTACAATTTCGTTCTTGTTTCTTCCTTTGCTTTTATTTACGTTTCTGCTTCATTTATGTTTCTGCTTTTAGTTTCATTTACGTTTTCTACTTTCATTGAATCTATGGAAGGCTAAGTTTTCTGGTGTTGTTTTCTTCTGAGGACGAAGCTCAACTCTCTTCGAGGTTCTGTTTAAAATGTAGCTTTCTGGCAGTTTTCCCTTCACCAATTAACCCACATTCGTTAATATTAATTTGTGCACGCTTCGTGTTTGATTAATTGCCTCTGAGCCTAACTTGCATTCATGCTTAATGGACGAAGGGTTAATTGGTGTATGTGTTGCCTAATCACGTATTGACAACCCTAAGTTGGTTTTCGCTTAGTAAATTAAAATAGGGTTGGATTTAGTGTTTAACTGTAATGGACGAATTCTCCATAACCTAGGATAAGAGAGTTGCTTCTGAATCAGAGGAAACAACCCGTTTTCAATACTATTAATTTTGTATTCTAGTTTGCTTGTTCCTTATTTCACAAAACAAACAACCCCCCCAATCGTTACTGTTACTGCAAGTATATTATGAACATTTGGTTTATCATTGCTCGTTAGGAAACAACCTAGGATCACTTCCTAGTTACTGCATTTTCATGTTTATTTGATTCGGGCACGACCTTGATCAAATTTGGCGCCGTTGCCGGGGAGCAGTGTCCAATGGTTCATAATAGCTAGTGTTGTGTTAGTGTTTAATTCTTTCGTGTTTTATGTTTAATTGTTAGTGTTGTGTAAGTGTATGTGTTAGTGTTGTTTAGTGTCTTGGTATTTTGTTTAGTGTGTGCTCTGTTTTAGTTTTTATATTAAGTGCTTCCCCTATTTCAGTTTTGGGACAGATTTAGCGACCACTTTCGCTTGCGGCAAAACATAGTAGTAGTGGAAATCATGTAGCAACGAATTTTAGCGACCACCCTTGCTGAATTATTTTGGATTTTTTGTTTTAGTAGCTAGAGTTGTTATTTTTGGCTGAATTTTTTTTGTGGTAACTTCTTTTAATCTATATTTTGAGGGAAAAATAGCTAGAGCCTTTAGTTTCGTCAGATTTGAAAGTTCCAAAAAAGTAGCAAATTTTATTTTTGTCAAAACTCAAACGACCATAACTTTTGCTCCGGTTATCAGAATCGCAATTATTATATATGTATTTGGGGTAGAAAGAAATTTCCTACACCGTGGCAGCTGGCCTATGGCCGGACGGCTAAGGTCTCCATCGTCCAAAAAAAGTGATTTTGTCAAATGTTTTTTATTTTTCAAGTTTTATTCACTTATTTTTCTTAACCTACCATTTTTAGCTTCCATAGTTAGACTTCGAATTTTTGTTTGAAATTTTATGTGCTATCTTCTCATAATTTTATAATGTTGCTCACAAAATTTCAAGTCATTTGGATATCATTTGAGGGTAGCTTTAGTTCAAACCTACACCTTTATTTACATGAGAAGGCAACTAGTTGTGCATGTTGAATGTAGTGTATGACTAGAGGCAATCCATATGACTTACAACCCTTTAATCCTGAGATAGATAGGACATTTCATAGATTAGTAAGGCATCATTTTGTACCTTTTGATCATCCTAAGCATTCCATTACTAGTGAGTCTGTGCATTTTGTTATTGGTGATTTTGAACATCCTGATTTTGAGCATTATAATTTTGAGCATTCTGATTTTGAACATTCTGAGAACATGGCACAACCTCCACCCCGTGAGAGGACCCTAAGGGAAATGGCTGCACTTGATTTCACCTACGAAAGCTTGTGCATCCAATACCCTGATGAGGATGTCCCATATGTTCTTAAAACTGGACTGATCCATTTGTTTCCAAAGTTTCATGGCCTTGCAGGTGAAGACCCGCACAAACATCTGAAAGAATTTCATATTTTCTGCTCCACCATGAAACCCCCAGATGTCCAAGAGGATCACATATTTTTGAAGGCTTTTCCTCATTCTTTAGAGGGAGTGGCAAAGGACTGGCTGCATTACCTTGCTCCAAGGTCCATCACGAGCTGGGATGACCTCAAGAGAGTATTCTTAGAAAAAATTTTCCCTGCTTCCAGGACCACGGCCATTAGAAAAGATATTTCAGGTATTAGACAACCCAGTGGAGAGAGCCTGTATGAATACTGGGAGAGATTTAAAAAACTATGTGCTAGTTGCCATCACTATCAAATTTCGGAGCAGCTTCTTCTCCAATATTTTTATGAAGGACTCAGTAACATGGACAGAAGTATGATAGATGCTGCCAGTGGTGGAGCCCTTGGAGACATGACCCCTGCTGAAGCCAGAAATTTAATTGAGAAGATGGCTTCCAACTCCCAACAGTTTAGTGCTAGAAATGATGCTATAGTCATTAGAGGAGTGCATAAAGTAGCCACGAATTCATCTTCAGCAGCTGAAACCAAGAAGCTTGAAGGTAAACTAGATGCTTAGTTAACCTGGTAACCCAGCTAGCCTTGAATCAGAAATCTGTACCTGTCGCAAAAGTCTGTGGTTTATGCTCCTCTGCCGACCACCACACAGATCTTTTCCCTTCTATGCAGCAACCTGGAGCAATTGAGCAGCTTGAAGCTTATGCTGCAAACATTTACAACAGACCTCCTCAACCTCAGCAGCAAAATCAACCACAGCAGAACAATTATGACCTCTCCAGCAACAGATACAATCCCGGATGGAGGAATCATCCTAATCTCAGATGGTCTAGCCCTCAACAACAACAACAGCAGCCTGCTCCTTCCTTCCAAAATGATGCTGGCCTAAGCAGGCCATACATTCCTCCACCAATCCAACAACAGCAACAGCCCCAGAAACAACAAACAGTTGAGGCTCCTCCGCAACCTTCCCTCGAAGAACTTGTGAGGCAAATGACTATGCAGAACATGTAGTTTCAACAAGAGAACAGAGCCTCCATTCAGAGCTTAACTCGCCAGATGGGACAATTGGCTACACAGTTAAATCAACAACAGTCCCAGAATTCTGACAAGTTGCCTTCTCAATTTGTCCTGAATCCCAAAAATGTGAGTGTCATTTCATTGAGGTCAGGAAAGCAGTGTCAAGGACCTCAACCTGTAGCACCTTCCTCATTTGCCAATGCAGCTGCCCAACTTCACTCTACTTCAGAAAAAGATGATGACAAAAATTTAAAGAGTAAGTTACCTAACAATTTCTGTGCAGGTGAATCTTCCGATGGTAATTCTGATTTGCAGAAGCAACATATCCCTCTTCCATTCCATCCAAGAGCAGTTCCCAACAAAATAATGGAAGAGGCAGAGAAAGAGATCTTGGAAACATTTAGAAAAGTAGAGGTAAACATACCTTTGCTGGATCCAATAAAGCAAATTCCAAGATATGCTAAATTCTTGAAGGAGCTGTGCACTAATAAGCGGAAGCTTAAGGGAAGTGAACGAATTAGCATGGGCAGAAATTTCTCCGCATTGATTGGTAAATCTGCTCCCCAAATCCCAGAAAAATGTAAAGATCCAGGTACATTCAGCATACCTTGTATTATAGGGAATAGTAAGTTTGACAATGCCATGCTAGATTTAGGAGCTTCTATTAGTGTTATGCCTATGTCTATTTTTAATTCTCTATCTCTAGGTCCCTTGCAGTCAACTGATGTGGTAATTCATTTAGCTAATAGAAGTGTTGCCTATCCTGCTGGTTTCATAGAGGATGTCTTAGTTAGAGTTGGTGAACTGATCTTCCTTGTTGATTTTTATATTTTAAATATGGAGGAGGGATTTTCTCAAGGATTAGTTCCCATCATTCTAGGCAGACCATTTATGAAAACTGCTAGAACTAAGATAGATGTATATGCAGGCACACTATCTATGGAGTTTGGTGATATAACTGTTCATTTTAATATTCTGGATGCTATGAAACACCCATTTGAAAGATCTTTTTGTATTTCGTGTTGAAATAATTGACCATGTTGTTGATGAATACATGACTGATCTTTATTCTAATCTGCATGCCTCTCACTCTTCATGCATTGAGTCTGAAATTGTACTTGATCATATGTCTGAATCTGTACGTGATGCTGAGAGTGAATCTGAAATTGATATTGATTGCATGTCTGGTGATGTTTTACCTCTTGAGATTGATTTTATAGAGTCAGATAGAACTAACCATGTTTCAGAAAGTACACATACCTCTGATTTTCTTTATGAGGTACAGGCTGAGAAACCATCTCCTTCTACCACTATCCAGCCGGCCACACCAAAATTGAAGCCTCTGCCATCAAATTTAAAATATGCTTACTTGGATGACAGCAAAAGTTTTCCAGTAATTATATCCGCCTCCCTTGCTGATGAGCAAGAGGAGAAGTTGTTATATGTTCTCAAGATGCATAAGAAGGCTATAGGCTGGACCCTGGCGGACATTCCTGGTATTAGCCCATTCACATGTATGCATCGAATAAATTTAGAGGATGGAGCTAAACCAGTAAGACAACCACAGAGAAGACTCGACCTGATGATTCATGATGTAGTGAAGAAGGAGATAGCCAAGCTTTTGCAAGCTGGAATCATTTATCCTATCTCCGACAGCCAATGGGTGAGTCCCGTCAGGTAGTCCCGAAGAAAACCGGCCTCACCGTGATAAAAAAATGAGAAGGAGGAGCTAATTCCTACTCGGGTGCAGAACAGTTGGAGAGTCTGCATCGACTATAGGAGGCTAAACCAGGTTACCAAAAAGGACCATTTCCCACTGCCATTCATTGACCAGATGCTTGAACACCTGACAGGTAAATCTCACTACTGTTTCCTTGATGGTTTTCTGGTTATATGCAAATCACTATTGCACATGAGGATCAGGAAAAAACCACATTCACCTACCCCTTCGGCACTTTTGCCTATAGGAGGATGCCTTTCGGCCTGTGCAATGCCCCTGGTACCTTCCAACGGTGCATGATCAATATTTTTAGTGATTTTTTAGAAAATTGCATAGAGGTGTTTATGGATGATTTCATTGTATATGGATCCTCTTTTGATGTCTGTTTGGATAGTCTGGAAAAGGTTTTGAATAGATGCATTGAAACTAACCTTGTTCTAAATTTTGAAAAATGTCATTTTATGGTTAAGCAAGGTATAGTTTTAGGCCACATTATTTCCAATAAGGGCATTGAAGTAGATCCTGCAAAAATTTCTGTTATATCACAATTGCCTTACCCCTCTTGTGTACGAGAGGTGCGATCTTTTCTTGGTCATGTAGGATTCTACAGGCGCTTTATAAGAGATTTTAGCAAAGTAGCCCTTCCACTGTCCAACTTGTTGCAAAAGGAGGTGGAGTTTGACTTTAATGATAAATGCAGAGAGGCTTTTGATTGCCTCAAAAGAGCACTGACCACCACCCCCATCATCCAGGCACCCGACTGGACAACCCCTTTTGAGCTTATGTGTGATGCATCAAATTATGCATTGGGGGTTGTCCTTGCTCAGAAAATTGATAAATTGCCCAGGGTGATATATTATGCTTCTAGGACTTTAGATGCTGCCCAAGCGAATTATACTACTACTGAGAAAGAGCTACTAGCCATAGTTTTTGCTCTTGAAAAATTTCGATCTTATTTGCTTGGTACCCGCATTATTGTTTATACTGACCATGCAGCTTTAAAGTACTTGTTGAAGAAGGCTGATTCTAAGCCTAGGTTGATCCGATGGATGCTCTGGCTCCAAGAGTTTGACTTGGAGATCCGTGATAGGAGAGGAGCACAAAATTTAGTTGTTGATCATTTGAGTCGAATCGAACGTGTGTCTCATGAGGATTCCCCCATTCGGGATGATTTCCCGGATGATCATTTATATATATTGTATAGTATTTCTGACTCTCTTTCTACTCCCTAGTTTGCTAACATTGTCAATTATTTAGTTGCTTCTGTTTTTCCTCCCTTAGCATCTAAGGCCCAAAAAGATAAAATTAAAAGTGATGATAAGCATTTTATTTGGGATGACCCTTACTTGTGGAAATTGTGCAGTGATCAGGTCATTAGACGGTGCATTCCAGATCATGAGACTGACTCAGCCCTACAGTTCTGTCATTCTTCCGCACCGGGAGGTCATCTGGGTGTTCAAAGGACTGCTCACAAAGTGCTTGATTGTGGCTTTTATTGGCCCACCATCTTTAAAGATGCGTGGAAGATTTGCAGCACTTGTGAGCAGTGTCAGAGAGCAGGAAGTACACTTACATGGCGACAACAAATGCCTTAGCAACCTATGCTATTTTGTGAGGTGTTTGATGTCTGGGGTATAGATTTCATGGGCCTTTTTCCTGTCTCTTTTGTTTATGTTTACATTCTCCTTGTAGTTGACTATGTTTCAAAATGGGTGGAAGCCAAGCCCACTAGAACTAATGATGCTAAGGTTGTTGCAGATTTTGTCAGATCTAATCCGTTTTGCAGGTTTGGAGTACCTAAAGCAATTGTTAGTGATCAAGGAACCCATTTTTGCAACAGAACAATGCATGCCTTGCTTAAAAAGTACGGGGTTGTACACATAGTATCCACACTATACCACCCCTAAACCAATGGACAGGCAGAAATTTCTAACAGGGAGATCAAGAGAATTTTAGAGAAGATTGTGCAGTCAAGCAGGAAAGATTAGAGTACCAGGCTTGGTGATGCTCTTTGGGCACATCGGACTGCCTACAAAGCACCCATAGGAATGCCTCCTTACCGGGTTGTCTTTGGAAAGGCATGTCATCTTCTAGTGGAGATTGAGCACAAAGCATACTGGGCAGTGAAGACTTGCAACTTCTCTATGGATCAAGCTGGTGAGGAAAGAAAGTTGCAACTGATTGAGTTAGATGAGATCCGCCTAGAAGCCTACGAGAATGCCAAGTTCTATAAAGAAAAGACAAAGAAGTTCCATGATAGCATGATAATTAAGAAGGACTTCATGGTTGGGCAAAAAGTGTTATTATATAATTCTAGGCTTCGGCTCATGAGTGGTAAGTTGAGGTCTAAGTGGATTGGTTCTTTTGTTGTTACTGTCGCAACGTGCCCTTCACGCGCTTTCCAAAGGAGGAAAGATGCGCGGAGTCGCCACCAACGTTTATTTGTGGAAAACGTCGGAAAAACCGAAGGAAACCGGTCAAAAATAAAGTTCGGGAGTTGTATTTACGCTTGAGGAAGGTATTAGTTACGCTTGAGGAAGGTATTAGCACCTCTTACGTTTGTCTCGAAAGACAACAGCCTATTTTTTAGAATTGTGGAATTGTGTTATCTTAACTTTTATTTCTTTTTATTTTTTGAGGTCGACAAAAGTGGGACTTTTGCTCCTACGTACCCTCCTTTGGAGAGGAAATCAGACCTACGTAGTTCTTTCTTAAGCGTGAATCAAGCGATTCTTTTACTTGAAGAGTGATCATTTAAAGGTGTTGGACCTTTAAAAATGATCCGTTTTACTTAGTAAGAAACTGAAATGATAAACTTTCAAAACCTATTTTTGTGGACGAGCTTGACTAGGCGAGTTTGATTTTAGCCTTAGTTTCACTTTAGTTATTAGTCAATTCAATTAAGAATGAGAAATCCTAAAGAGAAAACGTCCGATTGATTTTTCGCTTTACTTTACTAAAAGGTATTTTTTATATTATTATATTATTATTTTACCTCTTTTTTGATTTCCGACGTGGCTACGGCACGACCGAACAGTCAGAATTCATTTTAACCAAAATTAACGGATGATACAATTCAAACGATCGGTGGAAATTTATTTTATTTTTAGATTAGGCGAGAAATGACTTAAATAAATGGCTTAAGCACGTCAAAAGGGGGTATAAAAAGTAAATGAAAACGAGAATAAAAATACATGAAACAAAATGTGGACCACCACAGGTACATATAATGAATTGAAAAGCTTGGTTTGAGGTACTTACCCGTTGAAGACTGAAGAAAACGAAGAATGAACGATGAATCTTTGAAGAACGGTCGAGAATCTTCGCGTAATTACTCACGGAAACGTTACGGAAACGTTACGGAAGCGCCTCCGCTTGGATTTTCTTCACAGAAATAATTTTCCTCAGCAAATTCGAAAGAGAGAGAAGTGCCTAAGGGACTGAACCCTTTTCTTCTTCACTTCTTCCCCTATTTATAGCAAAATAGGGGAGAAGCTTGCCGCCCAGCTCGCCCAGGCGAGCAAGGTTGCTTCCTCCAGAAGCAATAGCCTTTTGGAGGAATCTTCTGGAGGGCCCAAGTGGGCCTGGTTGCTATTTACACCCCTTTTTTTTACTAAATGCACCCCCCTTATATATTTTTTTGTAATTCTTTTTCGTAACGTTATGAAACTTTACTGAAATTCTGATACAGAGGTCAGATGTCGTACCAGATGTCACGACATCACGCTTCAGAACATGGAGATTATTTTTGACTGTATGAACAGATTAAACAAGTAAATAACACAAGAGAATTGTTAACCCAGTTCGGTGCAACCTCACCTACATCTGGGGGCTACCAAGCCAGGGAGGAAATCCACTAAAATAGTGTTAGTTCGAAGATCTAACAGCCACTGTTTACAACCTTCTCACCTAACCACTACCCGTGCAACCTCTACCTAAGAGCCACTCTTAGATATGAGAACCCCTCTCACTCCCTCTCAATCACTCTCCCGTGTTTACAATTAAATCGAATACACACCAGAGATTACTCTCTGAACAAAAGAGATCAACTCTACACACTATAGAGATCAACTCTACACACTCAGGTCCAACACTTGATGTTAGGGTGACATCAAGGTGGCTCACAAAACACTCAAGTCCCAAAACTCACAAAATAACTCTTCAATCCCGGACTTGGTAGAAAACCTCGTGCAGCCTTCATGTTTATATAGCAGTGTGCGTATCTGGGCTGCAACAACTTGCGCTGGATAAGATCTATCATTCTCCTGAAAATCTGCACTTAAAGATCTAAAAGATCAAGTTTGATCTTTTAGTTTTTATCTTTTAATCTTTAATCCCTGAACGAACTATTCAAGTTTGTAATTCGAACTTTAATTATCTTTTAATTCGTTCCTAAAGATAGATCGCCAAATCTGTTGCTAACTGCACATTAATCTGTTAAAGATATAACAGATTTATGTGTCCAGTATTTTCGGGCAGGATGTCCTGGACATCGTATCCGACATCGTGGATCCTGCACAATCTGTTAAAGATATAACAGATTTATGTGTCCAGTATTTTCGGGCAGGATGTCCTGGACATTGTATCCGACATCGTGGATCCTGCAGCTTCAATTCTTCATTTGACATTTTATCTTGCCTTGTGCATTGTGCAGCCCGATCTGATTCCTTGACATAACGTTGGACATCATGTGCAGCAACTCCAGCTTTCCTTCATTGTCTAAGTGCTTATGTTTTAACAAAATTTTAGCCAATCTTTTAAAGCTCAGTAGAGCTAAGCACTAACAATCTCCCCCTTTGGCAAATTTTGTCTAAAACATACTTAGACACTTCCTGAGCAGGTACGAGCAGTTATGCAAGTGGGATCAGCAACTTCCATTATCAGAGTAATCAAGCACAGCGGTATCTGTAGCGGCGATAGCAGAATTCTGCAAGTTGCAAGTCGTTTCCAGGATGTCAAGACATCTCACGTGACATCAGCTTTCTGCTCCCCCTGTCTCCATGCTCTAGCTGCAGCATCTTCTATCAGCTACTCGTAGTTACAGTAGCTTACATCAGTCATCATTAGCAGCAGCAGTCTCCCCCTCAAAATCATGAATCATGCATACATCGTATCATACAACTCCCCCTCAAAATCATGAATCATGCATACATCGTATCCTACTACTATACATCGTATCCTACTACTCAAAATCATAAATCATGCACATAATACTATTACTCCCCCTTTTTAGACAGAATTTGACAAAAGTAGAATTCATGCAAATATTACAGACCAATAGCAATCAATTGTTCAAAGGGACATGCCCCTATAGCTAGTAAAAGCAAAAATAAAGGTCTGATGGTCATGGGGTGGCCTCAGAATCATCATCATCTGATTCTGTCTCTTCTGCTGCATCTTCTTCTTCCTCAGCAGCTTCTTCTTCTTCCTCAGCTGCTTCTTCTTCCTCAGCTGCTTCTCCATCATCAATGCCACTTTCTGAGAGTCTTTTGATCAGCCGTTCCAGCTCCATTTTCTTCTCTGTGGTGGCTTTGATGGTTGCCTCCAGCACCTTGCATGTGTCCTTGAGTTCAGTAATCAAAGCATCCTTGGACACAGCACCTGAAGCAGCAGCTTTCCCTGATGTCGAGACAATGTCTGGGACATGTGTCCCCTCAAACAGTTTGTAATGCAGGGATAGAGGAGATTCTCTCTTCATCACAGAGTCAATGTTGTTTAAGATATTGGGATGTTGACTCAACATAATGCCACACAATACAGTTGGGAAGGCAATGGGTAATTTGACAGCAAAAGATTCTGAATGCTTAACAGTTTGATCAAAAATATAGTTTCCAAAATTAAATTTGGACTTGGTTCCAACAGCATACAGAAATTTACCCAAACCTGTGGCAACAGTGGAAGTGTGATTGGTGGGTACCCAGTTTGCAGCGCCAATCCTATGCAGAATTGCATACTTCACACTCAGCTTCCCTGCAGAAAGCTTCCCTTTCTTTGGCCAATGCTGGACTTGTTTGGCAGTGATTTCCTTGGCAATTTGATGCTCAGAAACAGCAAGATCCACCACTCCTTCAGTTGGTCTGCCCAGGTA
>NC_016090.4:15753031-15765440 GCF_000004515.6 Glycine max | reverse complement strand
CTAGGCTTCATAACAGTCTCCCAACTTGGTGACTGTCTTCAGTAGTCCAGCAGCCTTGATGAGGTCCATGATCTCCTTGCAAGCCAAGGCATCTCTTCCCAGTTCTCTTTCAACAGCAAGTCTGCGTTGATATACAAATTTCCACCTTTCAACATTGCCAATGGAGTGGAATGAGATGTTGTCCAATGGTGCATCAGGGACATTTTCAGGCACCTTTTTCCCTGATTTCTTGGCCCTCTTGATGTCGGGAACATCTAGTTCGACATCATAATCATAATCAGATGAGGAAATTTCTTTCCTCTTCTTGGAAGGGACTGCAACTTTGCTCCATCTGGATGTGGTAGGAGTGATTGGAGTGCTCTTCTTCTGGGCCATAGTTTTGATTCGTCCAGACCTAGTAATGGGGGTTTTCCCTTTTCTGCTTTGTAACCTTTCTGCAATGCCAGGTGCCAACCTGTTGGCAATGGGTTCCTCATCAGATTCTACTTCTTCAAGGTCAATGACGTCACCTGGAGCAGGTTCTGGTGCCCGTGGTGCAGGGGTCTTCTCTGTGGCTTGATCCTTTTCCTCTGTTGATTCCTCTTTACTGGATGAAGAGGGGACTTCAGCATTTGGGATGGAAGATGTTGGAACATCTTTGTCAGCATCAGGGACAGAAACATTCGGGGTGGAGGATGTTGGAACATCTTCATCAGCATCAGTGACAGACGCATTTTTCAGAATGCTACTCACAATACTGCGAATCTTCTTATCCATCTCCGGGTCTACTTCCCTAGGACTTGTTGCAGGGCTAGGGTTTTCAGAAATCTTCACTCCCTGTTGTCTTTTGGGAACCAGTTTCTCAGGAACAGGGGCTTGACCAGGAATCATTTGTATGGGTCGGATATGGAATTCAGGTTGTTCCTGGTTTGATGGTGCTTTGGTGGATGATGGAGATGATGGTACAGAAGGCGAACCAGGTGATGAAGTATCTTTTGGTGAGGTAGCCATGGAGAAGCAGAGCTTTTGAAATGGTTTCGTGAAATTCCGAGAGGTGTTGGGAAATGCTGATGAAAACAAGAATGCCACAAAAATATAAATTTGAATGAAGAATGTAGAGGGGCGTGTGAAGCAACGGTCGAATCTGTTTTGGCCCAGTAATGAATGTGCTATTAACGTTTGAGCACATTCAAATAGAAGTAATTGCTATAAGTCTTCTAGCAGACAAATGCCCAGCTTGCCCCTCAGTTTTTCAAACTGATTTGCATCCAATGCCTTTGTGAAAATATCTGCTATTTGTTCCTCAGTGTCAACATGCTTCAGTGTGATCACTTTATCATCAACAAGATCTCTAATATAGTGATGTCTAATGTCAATGTGCTTGGTTCTGCTGTGTTGAACAGGATTTTTAGAAATATTAATAGCACTCAAGTTGTCACAGAACAATGTCATGACATCTTGTTCGACATTGTACTCCTTGAGCATCTGCTTCATCCAGACTAGTTGTGAACAGCTGCTTCCTGCTGCAATATACTCTGCTTCTGCAGTAGATAGGGACACACAGTTCTGCTTCTTGCTGAACCATGAAATAAGATTGTTGCCCAGATAGAAGCATCCACCAGAAGTGCTTTTTCTGTCATCTGCACTTCCAGCCCAATCAGCATCACAATACCCAACCAGCATTGAATCTGAACAATGACAGTACATAATCCCATAGTCACTGGTGCCATTTACATATTTCAGAATTCTCTTTACTTGATTCAAGTGACTTATCTTGGGATTGGCTTGATATCTTGCACAAACACCTACTGCATAGGTGATGTCAGGTCTGCTAGCTGTTAAATACAGTAAGCTCCCAATCATGCTTCTGTACAGACTTTGATCAACACTGGTGCCAGCTTCATCTTTTGTCAGCTTCAAGTGAGTAGGTGCAGGTGTTCTTTTATGGCTGGCATTTTCCATCCCAAACTTCTTGACAATGTTCTTTGCATACTTGCTTTGTGAGAGGAATATGGAGTCTTCCATCTGCTTCACTTGGAGTCCCAGAAAATAAGTCAGCTCTCCAACAAGACTCATCTCAAATTCAGATTGCATCTGTTGGACAAAATGTCGAAGCATCTCATTCGACATCCCTCCAAACACAATGTCATCAACATATATCTGTGCTATCATCAAGTTTTCAGCATCTTGTTTGACAAAGAGAGTCTTGTCAATTCCTCCCTTCCTATACCCTTGCTGAGTAAGGAACTCTGTTAGCCTTTCATACCATGCTCTTGGAGCTTGCTTCAATCCATAGAGGGCCTTCTTGAGCCTGTATACATGATCTGGATGAGTTGGATCTACAAATCCCTTTGGCTGCTCCACATAGGCTTCTTCATTCAGGTATCCATTCAGAAACGCGCTCTTCACATCCATCTGGTACAGCTTGAATTTGAGGATGCAAGCTACACCAATCTGATGGACTCAAGTCTAGCAACAGGGGCGAAAGTTTCATCAAAGTCTACACCTTCAATCTGAGTGTAGCCTTGAGCAACAAGTCTGGCCTTGTTTCTGGTTATAACACCTTCTTCATTGGTCTTGTTCTTGAAGATCCACTTGGTGCCAATCACATTAGTTCCCTCGGGCCTAGGAACTAGCTCCCAAACTTCATTCCTTTTGAATTGCTCCAATTCTTCTTGCATAGCATTGATCCAGAACTCATCAGTCAGTGCCTCTTTCACATTCTTGGGCTCAATTTTGGAGACAAAGCATGAATTGGAGACAATCTCAATCTCCCTTGATCTTGTAGTGACCCCTCTGTTTGGATCTCCTATAATCAGCTCCTTGGGGTGCATCTTCTGGATTCTAATGGAGGGTTTCTTGTCAGGTTGGTTGATGTTTGGTTCATCTGTAGCAGAATCAGAGTTTTCTGCATTTTCTGCACTTTTAGCTGTATCTGCTACATTGTCTCCCGATGTTCTGACATCTTCTTCGACATCCTTCTTTCTTGCTGGAGTTAGATCATCAACAACCACATTGATGGATTCCATCACAGTTCTGGTTCTGGAATTGAATACTCTATATGCTCTGCTGTTTGTAGAGTATCCCAGGAATATTCCTGCATCACTCTTGGGATCCATCTTTCTCCTTTGCTCTCTATCTGCCAAGATGTAACATGGACTTCCAAAGATGTGGAAGTGCTTGACAGTTGGCTTCCTCCCTTTCCAGATTTCATACAGTGTGGTTGGAGTCCCTCTTCTAAGTGTGACTCTGTTGTGGATGTAGCATGCTGTGTTCATGGCTTCAGCCCAGAGATTATAGGGAAGTTCTTTGGCATGAAGCATGACCCTAGCAGCTTCTTGCAAAGTCCTGTTTTTCCTTTCAACTATGCCATTTTGTTGTGGTGTAATTGCTGCAGAGAACTCATGAGTGATGCCTTCAGATGTGCAGAATTCAGTAAACCTGCTGTTTTCAAACTCTCTGCCATGGTCACTCCTGATTCTCTTGATGACACAGTCTTTTTCTCTTTGAAGTCTTAGACTCAACTCCTTGAATACTTCAAAGGTGTCTGATTTCTCTCTGATAAAGTTGACCCAGGTAAATCTGGAGAAATCATCCACAACAACATAGGCATACCTCTTTCCTCCAAGGCTTTCAACTTGCATAGGCCCCATCAAGTCCATGTGAAGTAGTTCCAGCACCCTGGAAGTGGTCTGATGTTGAAGCTTCTGGTGGGACATCTTGACTTGCTTTCCAATCTGACATTCACCACAGATTCTGCCTTCTTCTATTTTCAGATTGGGAATGCCTCTAACAGCACCTTTGTCAATGATTTTCTTCATGCCTCTTAAGTGCAGATGTCCAAATCTTTGATGCCATATTCTGACTTCATCTTCTTTGGAGGATAGACATGTGGAGGAGTAACTGGTTTCTTGAGGTGTCCATAGGTAACAGTTGTCCTTTGATCTGCTGCCCTTCATTAGAACTTCACTCTTCTCATTTGTCACCAAGCATTCTGACTTTGTGAAGTTTACATTGAATCCTTCATCACACAACTGACTGATGCTGATCAAGTTTGCAGTCAGTCCCTTCACCAACAGTACTTTGTCCAGACTAGGAAGTCCATCATGGGCTAGCTTTCCCATTCCAGTGATCTTTCCTTTAGAGCCATCTCCAAATGTCACATAGCTAGTGGAGCAAGGTTCAATGTTCACCAGGAATTCTTCAACTCCTGTCATGTGTCTGGAACAGCCGCTATCTAGGTACCAATCTTCCTTAGCTGATGCTCTAAGTGAAGTATGAACAACAAGACTAACAGTCTTGTGTTTTGGAACCCACACCATCTTCCTTCCACTGCTGCTACTTTGAGTTCCATGATGTGGATGGCCATGTAAATGATAGCAAAAGGGCTTTATGTGACCATACTTGCTACAGTAGTGACACCTCCACTTCTTTCTTTTGCTCCTTTTCTGCTGCGTTCCATGATGTCGAGACCGATGTTGTGACATCGTGGCTCCAGTGCTGTTTTTGGCAGGAACAAATTCTGTCATGGTTATTCTGCCAGCAGATTTATGATTAAACCCAAGTCCTCTCTGGTTTCCAACATTCTTCCCAAGCTGTAGCACTTCATCAAGCATATCTGAGCCTTTATTCAGCATCTTTATTGATTTTGTCATGTTTTCCAGTTTAGAGTTCAGAAAACCAACTTCTCCTTTAAGCTCAGATATCTCCTCTTCATGTGCCTCTTTCTCAGCCTCCAGATTTGCAATGACTTTCTTCAGTTGTGCTTCTTGCTGAAGGATCTTCTCACTTTTGATGCATAGTTCTCTATAGGATATAGCAAGCTCATCAAAAGTGATTTCACTATCTGTATCACATGAATCTTCAGCAGATTCAAATCTCCCAGTGAGTGCATTCACATCTCTGTCAGAATCACTTTCTTGTTCACTCTCTGTATCATCAGACCGACATACAGAAAGTCCTTTCCTCTGCTTCTTGAGATGAGTGGGACATTCAGCTTTGATGTGTCCATAGCCTTCACACCCATGGCATTGAACTCCTTTGCTGTGACTGGGCTTTTCCTCTGACCTTTTCTGGTATTCACTGCCTTTCCTGATGTCGAAAGGGATGTTCCGGACATGTGGTTTCTGCCTCCTGTCCATTCTGTTCAGCACTTTGTTGAACTGTTTTCCAAGAAACACAACTGCGTTAGTCAGTCCTTCATCAGTATCCAGGTCATACTCATCTTCTTCTCCTTCATCATTGGACACGAACGCCAGATTCTTGCTCTTCTTTTCAGTCCCATCCGAGAGTCCTAGCTCAAAGGTTTGAAGGGAGCCAATGAGTTCATCTACTCTCATGTTGCAAATGTCTTGGGCCTCCTCTATTGCAGTGACTTTCATGTCAAATCTCTTAGGCAAAGATCTGAGGATCTTTCTCACCAGCTTTTCATCTGTCATCCTTTCTCCCAAGGCAGTGCAAGCATTGGCAATTTCAAGAATGTTCATGTGGAAGTCATGAATACACTTTTCCTCCTTCATCTTCAGATTTTCGAATTTTGTAGCCAATAGTTGCAATCTGGACATCTTCACTTTGGAGGTTCCTTCATGAGTGGTTTTCAGGATCTCCCATGCATCCTTGGCCACTGTGCATGTGTTGATTAGTCTGAAGATATTCTTGTCAACTCCATTGAATAGAGCATTCAAGGCTTTGGAGTTTCCAAGTGCCAATTCGTCTTCTTCTTTTGTCCAGTCTTCTTCTGGCTTCAATCCATCAGTGGGCTTTCCTTCAGTGTCCAGCATCTTGGGATGTTCCCAGCCTTTGATGACAGCTTTCCAGGTTCTGCTATCCAGTGATTTGAGGAAGGCCACCATCCTTGCTTTCCAGTATTCATAGTTGGTTCCATCCAGAATTGGTGGTGTGTTCACTGGTCCTCCTTCTTTCTCCATGTTCATCAGAATTTATCTCCCTAGATCTCACTCAGTGATTTCGAGTGCCCGCTCTGATACCAATTGAAATTCTGATACAGAGGTCAGATGTCGTACCAGATGTCACGACATCACGCTTCAGAACATGGAGATTATTTTTGACTGTATGAACAGATTAAACAAGTAAATAACACAAGAGAATTGTTAACCCAGTTCGGTGCAACCTCACCTACATCTGGGGGCTACCAAGCCAGGGAGGAAATCCACTAAAATAGTGTTAGTTCGAAGATCTAACAGCCACTGTTTACAACCTTCTCACCTAACCACTACCCGTGCAACCTCTACCTAAGAGCCACTCTTAGATATGAGAACCCCTCTCACTCCCTCTCAATCACTCTCCCGTGTTTACAATTAAATCGAATACACACCAGAGATTACTCTCTGAACAAAAGAGATCAACTCTACACACTATAGAGATCAACTCTACACACTCAGGTCCAACACTTGATGTTAGGGTGACATCAAGGTGGCTCACAAAACACTCAAGTCCCAAAACTCACAAAATAACTCTTCAATCCCGGACTTGGTAGAAAACCTCGTGCAGCCTTCATGTTTATATAGCAGTGTGCGTATCTGGGCTGCAACAACTTGCGCTGGATAAGATCTATCATTCTCCTGAAAATCTGCACTTAAAGATCTAAAAGATCAAGTTTGATCTTTTAGTTTTTATCTTTTAATCTTTAATCCCTGAACGAACTATTCAAGTTTGTAATTCGAACTTTAATTATCTTTTAATTCGTTCCTAAAGATAGATCGCCAAATCTGTTGCTAACTGCACATTAATCTGTTAAAGATATAACAGATTTATGTGTCCAGTATTTTCGGGCAGGATGTCCTGGACATCGTATCCGACATCGTGGATCCTGCACAATCTGTTAAAGATATAACAGATTTATGTGTCCAGTATTTTCGGGCAGGATGTCCTGGACATTGTATCTGACATCGTGGATCCTGCAGCTTCAATTCTTCATTTGACATTTTATCTTGCCTTGTGCATTGTGCAGCCCGATCTGATTCCTTGACATAACGTTGGACATCATGTGCAGCAACTCCAGCTTTCCTTCATTGTCTAAGTGCTTATGTTTTAACAAAATTTTAGTCAATCTTTTAAAGCTCAGTAGAGCTAAGCACTAACATTTACGAATTTCGTAACGATACTTATTTTCCTTTCCGCAAGGTTACAAATCCTTACGGATTTATGTATTTACTCTTTTTGGCTTTCAAAGAAGTTACAGAAACTCACGGATTGCGCAAAAACACCTCTTTTCAATTTCCGCCACATTACGAAATTTCACGGATTACGCAAGCCTGCTTCCTTTTGGATTTCTGAGACGTCTCGGGACTTCATTTATTGCATGTCATCAAGTAATAATCCCCGGACGAAATTAGGGTATGACAGTTGTCCCTCTTTACTTACCTCTCATCGGAGATAAGAGGAAAGCAAAGATAGGACACTGATTTCGTCCGTCCTGCCCTTTCTGTGATGACGACTCTCGTCTCCATTCCTTCTTTTTTCTTCTGCACAAAACAAAATACAAACAATAACAAAGAACAATGAACATAATACACATATACACGTATACACATACTTGGCGAAGGAACCGATCTGGAAAACAACAGAATAACGTGCTTCCCAGTCACCAGAAGCTTCGCACTTGATAATGGAGACACATGAACAGCGCTAGGCAATGACATTCATGGCGCTCCGAACAAAGGTGGAGTATGGAGGATTGCCTTGAGGGTCCGCACTTAGGCAATCATGAAACTCAGCTCCAAACTCGAAAGTGGAGGACACATGAACAGCCCTAAGCAATAACATTCATGTGGCTCCGGAACAGGATGAGAATGGAGGATTGCCTTGAGGGTCCTCTCTTAGGCAATCATGGAACACAGCTCCAAACTCGAAAACGGAGGACACATGAATGACAACGCAATTCATTCACGTGGCTCCGGAACAGGATGAGAATGGAGGATTGCCTTGAGGGTCCTCTCTTAGGCAATCATGGAACACAGCTCCAAACTCGAAAATGGAGGACATATGAATGACAACGCAATTCATTCACGTGGCTCCGGAAAAGGATGAGAATGGAGGATTGCCTTGAGGGTCCTCTCTTAGGCAATCATGGAACACAGCTCCAAACTCGAAAGTGGAGGACGCATGAATGACAACGCAATTCATTCATGTGACTCCGGAAAAGGATGAGAATGGAGGATTGCCTTGAGGGTCCTCTCTTAGGCAATCATGGAACACAGCTCCAAACTCGAAAACGGAGGACACATGAATGACAACGCAATTCACTCATGTGGCTCTGGAACAGGATGAGAATGGAGGATTGCCTTGAGGGTCCTCTCTTAGGCAATCATGGAACACAACTCCAAACTCGAAAGTGGAGGACACATGAATGACAACGCAATTCATTCATGTGACTCCGAAAAAGAATGAGAATGGAGGATTGCCTTGAGGGTCCTCTCTTAGGTAATCATGGAACACAACTCCAAACTCGAAAACGGAGGACACATTAATGACAACGCAATTCATTCACGTGGCTCCGGAAAAGGATGAGAATGGAGGATTGCCTTGAGGGTCCTCTCTTAGGCAATCATGGAACACAACTCCAAACTCAAAAACGGAGGACACATGAATGACAACGCAATTCATTCACGTGGCTCCAGAACAGGATGAGAATGGAGGATTGTCTTGAGGGTCCTCTCTTAGGCAATCATGGAACACAGCTCCAAACTCGAAAATGGAGGACACATGAACAGCCCTAAGCAATAACATTCACGTGGCTCCGAAAAAGGGTGTTGGCGGGACCGAACGGTCCACCGGGTTTTTCCACCTAACAGGATAACATACTTTTTGCAAAGAAAAATAAATCATTCGCGAGAGCACCACATCTTAGAGAAACAATATACTTGTGCCAAGGGTAATCTTCCTTGCAACCGAGAATGAAGGGTAGGACGTCAACTTCTAGCTTTCAAATGAACACGCAGGGGAAACATGGGGCTAAGCTGAAAATAAATCACTCATGGTGTATAAAACTCACAAGGCAAGTGTCTTAACCTATTCCCAAACCAATAACTGCACCACGACTCTATTTTGCACGCGACTTCCTATCGAATCATAGATCAAACGTACGATCACGGACCAATAGGATTTTCTCGAGGTCAGCATTTTTGGAGAGGAAGCTGGGTATTTCGGTCTTTTCCTCTTTGTTCATGTGGGGTGGGATATTGCCAGTCAAGAATGATTCTGAGTGGCAATCTGGCTTTGGAGACTTTCTATCCTCTTTCTTTCATTGATCGAGAATTGCTTCTTTTCCCTTTTCGCTTCCTTTCGATCTTTGATCGGGAATCCTTTCTTTTCTTTCTTTTGTTCTTTTCTTTATTTTCATTTTTTTCTTTTTTCTTCTTTCTTTCCATTTCTTCCTTCTCTTTCTCTTCACTTTCCCTTCCCCATCCCTTTGGGAAATCGGGTTTTAGCATTCCATTCGCTCTCCCTTGAGGAGATTTCACTGTCCTTCGCTTCAGGGGAAAGAATGAGGATTCCATTTTTACAGGCCAAGGTTCAAAAAGGTCCGAGGTTGTGTTTGAATGGGGTCTTTTATCGTGGGAACCCAATCTTGATATCTGGGGCGAAACAAATCTGGGTGACAAGGTGTCGGTGTCATACCCTAATTTCGTCCGGGGACCTTTGCTTGATTACATGCGACCTTTCTTTGGTCCTTGTGAGGTGCTTGGCATCCATCATTAGGCAATTTGTGAAATTCCAGGACATGCCGAAAAACCAAAAAAATATTGAGGCACAATCCGTAAGTTTCCGTGACACACCGGAAATCAAATGGAAGCGTCGTTGCATAATTAAGTGAGGTTCCGTAACATTCCGTAAGTCAAAAGGGGGATGATTATGTAATCCGCAAGGTTCCGTAACATTACGGAAAGAAAACAAGTATCGTTACGAAATTCGTAAGTTTCCTTAACTTTACGAAAAAAGAATCACCAAAAAAAAGCCAAAGGGGGGTGTATTTAGTAAAATGGGGGGTGCAAATAGTAATTTTCGAATCTGGGCCCTTCTAGAGGTTTCTGGGCAATTTCTTGCTTAAGGTTGAAGTAACCTAGCTCACCTGGGCGAGCTGAGCTCGCCTGGGCGAGCTAGGTGGCCACCACACCCCCCATTTTGTTGGAAAATGGGATTCCGGGGCTTCCGGGACACCCGTAATGCTTCCGTAAAATTCCCATAACTCTAAATAAGCATAACTAACTTAATACGGGTGAGACGGAAGAGAAAAAAAGAAGAAAATCAAGTCCTATATGCTTCCGTAAGGCTTCCGTAACTTTTCCGTAAATTACGAAAGAAGGGGGGTGAACTTATCAAAATTGGGGGGGGTGCAAATAGCAATTTCGAAATTTTGAATTGGGCCTTCCAGAACATTTTTTGAAGCTGGGTTGCTTCTGGAGGAAGCAACCCAGCTCGCCTGGGCGAGCTAAGGTCGCCTGGGCGAGCTGGGCGGCAACCTCCTCCCCCTTTTTCCTATAAATAGGCTGAAGGGGGCTGTTCTAAGGATCCCTCAGCCCCCTGGCTATGTATTTCAGCTGTTTTGGGTGAAAAAAATTGTTTCCGTGAAGAAAATCCAAGCCGAGGTGCTTCCGTAACGCTTCCGAGATGTTTCCGTAAGCAAATCCGTGAAGGTTTTCGTCCGTTCTTCATCGTTCTTCGTTCTTCAACGGGTAAGTTTTCGAATCCGAGACTTTCAATTCATTTCTTGTTTTTTTAAGCTTTCATCTTTATTTTCAATTTCTTTTCTTTCGTCTTTAACGCGCTTTTACCGTTTATTTAAGCCGTTTTCTCATCTAAATAATGATAAAATGAATTTCAACCGATCATTTGTGTTGTAATCTCATTTAATCACTTTTAAAATGAAATCTAACCGATCGTTCACACTATAACCTCGGTTAAACCAAAAAAAGTAAAATAATAATAAAATAATCAAAATATCTTGAAAAATAATAATAAAATATTCAAAATATCTTTGAATAAAATAAATTAAAAAAATCAATCGGACGTTTTTCTTTGGAAGTTTCCTTGAATGAATTGATTAATAACCAAAGTGAAACTAAGACTAAAATAGACTCACAAATCAAGTTTTGTCCGAAAATCACTAAAAACCGTTTTAAGGTCCAACGCCTTAAACGGTCCTCTTTGCTTTTATCGGTTAACATGGACCGTTCAAAAGCATAAAATCAACATGTAACTTTACCGCTTTTGAAAGAACTACATAGGTCTGAGTTCCTCATTGAGGATACGTAGGAGCAAAAGCCCCGCTTTTGTCGACCACCCCAAGAGATCGTTAATGGTCCAATGCCTTAACGTTTCTCTCCTTTCAAAAACAAGAGATCGTTAATGGTCCAACGCCTTAACGTTTCTCCCCTTTCAAAATCAAAAGACCGTTTAATGGTTCAACACCTTAAATGACCTTTTGTTCAATAAAAACATATTTTGCAAAAAAAAGACAAAAACAACTTAACCAAACACTTTGTTCCGAAAGAACTACGTAGGTCTGATTTTCTCATCACAAATTGAGGAATACGTAGGAGCAAAGGGAAACACCCTTGTCGACCACAAAAAAGAAAAAAATATAAAAAGGGTATAAAGGATATAAGAACATAAAAGGGAACATAAAAATCGAAGTCATGTTTGCACATTCGATTAAAGGCTGCCGTCCCTTGGGACGGACGTGTGGGGTGCTAATACCTTCCCCGTGCGTAAATACAACTCCCGAACCTTTCACTTAAAAGTTCGTAGATCGCGTCTTTTCCGGTTTTTCCGACGTTTTCCTCAAATAAACGTTGGTGGCGACTCCGCGCGTATTCCTTTCGTGGAACACGCATCCCGCGAGTCACGCGTCGCCCTCCCGCCGAAGGGTAGGTTGCGACAGTTGGCGACTCCACTGGGGACTGTTTTTTAGAGAGTTAGGCCATTTAATCTTGTGCAATGTTTTATCATGACTTTCTCCTTTGTTGGTTTCCCTTTATTTGTCTTATTTTCTTGTGTATATAAACTATTTGTTGCTTTTAGTGTGTTTTAGAATGTATGCATGAGGTAAATATTTATTCATTTGATGCACACAAACACTAACACTATTTGCACACACTGTGAGTGAAAAAGGGCCCTATACCCGGGTTCATGGGAACATAAGGAGTGGAGGTGAATCTGTGATCATGCTAGGTCTCCGACTTGCTTGATTACAGTGAACCCTCATCTAGAGCTTTTCTCTTTGAAAACTTATTGTTGCTAGTAGTCCCTACTGCTGCAATATGTTCTTCGAAGGGGATGATACCTCTAGAAACCATCAAAAGAGATATGACTACCTTGGGGGTTATCACTAAATGCCTAGTTAGTTCTCTCCCTTATAGGTCCCTTAAATAGGGGCACGAGCAGACACGCTGCGTGCCATTTTTCACAC
>NC_016090.4:15648524-15658444 GCF_000004515.6 Glycine max | reverse complement strand
AACCCTGGTGCTTACCAACATGGATGGCGAAGAGCTACCTTCACCCGTGAACTCTGATGTCGTCAAACAATATTATGCTTAGAAGCTGGGACAATTAAGGATGTCGCTGCATGTTCTTTACCTTTATGCGTTTTCTGGATTTCCCCCAGGGATTTCCTGTTTGTTGTATCTCTCGTTACAATCTTTCAAAGAAATGAACGTGGATTCGAGGCTGTAGTCCTCACGTTAGTTTCAAACCTTGCGTTAATTTGTGATCACCTGAGCCCTTCCGCTCAGTTCATGGGATGCCCCAAGCGCTTAATTAAAATTGAACCTAAACCAACTTTCGGTCAAATTTGTTGCATTTGAAAACATTCATGCATACGCATATGCATATGCATGCATATTGTTGTGGTAAAACAGGGGCGGGATCATCTTGAGCTACCTTCTGGGGTAGAGACAAAACATGAACAGCAGAAACCAATCAAGGTAAGACAGCGATGCGGTCGAGATTGGCCACACCAGGTTGTTTCTTACTTGCAGGTACACAGGAACGGATGCAAGTGAGGATGGGGTCACGACCGGCTGATCGTCGCCCCTTTTCTCCACACTAAGCAAGCGGAGAACGTCGCTGCAAGGCAGCCCCGTATCCTTTGTATTCGCAGTTTTCTTTTACTTTTTTTTTGTTTTAAAAATAAGTAATCAATGCCTAACTCTAACTTAAGTAAGTTCAAGTTAAGCAAGACGCTAAAAGGAAGGAGGGGACATGGTTAATGTTCCTCTAAAAAAAAAAAAAAATGTGCAGGTTAGCTCGCCTGGGGGGCGAGCCACCCCTGCACCAAATTATAAGAATGACGAAAGGGAGGACGTTTTTGCATTCAAAAACTTTTTTCCCCCCTTTCAAAAGCCATACCCACGGGATTGACGAGTTTGCAGCCCTAGGGTCATCCTTTTTCGCATTTTTTTTATTCCGTTTTGCGCTTTTGTTCATCACCAACAAGTAAGTGTTCCATCCCTAAGCTTTCTAGCTTTTCATTGGTGTATTTTGATCTCCTTTTGGTGCTCTAAATTGTGGGAATGTGCTTGAATATGTGGGGCAATTTTGGTTTGTTTTCTTGCTTGATTAGGTTGAATTGGGGGTTTGTATGGGATGGCCCTAGGCCTATAATGCATTTTGGAACAATGGGACATGCCACATTGTCCCCGTTCTCTTGCTATTGATGCCTAAACGTGCGCCCACCAAGTGTTCAGTGAAATGCCTCAATGGCATTAGCGCGTGACTTTTGTAAGGAAACAACCCATGGGGCATTTTGGTTTGCACATATTTTCTATTTTTTTGGGACATGCATTCATTCCCGAAAAAGGCTAGAGTGATTGCCCCACATATATCCTAGGCCTAGGAACCAAAGTTTTTATGCAAAAGAACACAAGAGGAGGTGCATGTTGGGTAAAGTTACCCTTTTTGGCCAACAATCAGCTATGGGCCACGCTACAATATTTTCCCTATGCCTAGATGGTTAGGAATTTTGCTCATCATAAATGTGTAGGTTAGAATAGGTAGAAAAATACCTTTGGCAATTTACACTTTGGGTATGGTAGCAAAATACTTGCATGTATGTACATATAATTTTTGGTAGTCAAAATGTCTCACAAAAATCTATAAATATGTTGCATGTTATGTAAAGAAAATACATTACAAAAATACCTTTTAATTTGAATACAATTTTAGTGAGCAAAAGAAAATATACTTGAATTTGCATGCGGCTTTAGGTAGTAAAAACACTTGAAAAAGAAAAAGCATGAAATGTAGCACCTTATTGTGTAGATAGTCAAGATTCATCATGAAGTTTGTGTATGTATAGGTATTAGAAATACCAGGATGTGCACGTATGCAATTTTTGATAGCCAAAGTGCTTAGAGTATGCATGTATGTGAATTTAGCAAAGGAAATGTGTGTGATATAGGTAACAAATACACCTTGGAAGTACATGTAAATAATCTAGGTAACGAAGGTGCCTTGATTGTATATGGGTGCATTTTTCTTAGTTATAAGAATGTCTTGTGCAAGTGAACGTCCGTGAAGGAGTATGCGCATAAGCTTGCTCTAAATTTACATTGATGTTTGTATTTATTGAAGGGAGTTGTATGCCATTTTTGTTTTAAGGGTAGCATTTCTTGGTAAAAACTAACTTTCCAAATGTTTGCCTTCGCAGGAATGGCCCCGAGGAAGCTTGCCTCAAAGAGGTCCAGGAAGGACAAGGCGGCCGAAGGAACTAGTTCCGCTCCGGAGTACGACAGTCACCGCTTTAGGAGTGCTGTACACCAGCAGCGCTTCGAGGCCATCAAGGGATGGTCGTTTCTCCGGGAGCGACGCGTCCAGCTCAGGGACGATGAGTATACTAATTTCCAGGAGGAAATAGGGTGCCGGCGGTGGACATCACTGGTTACTCCCATGGCCAAGTTCGATCCAGAAATAGTCCTTGAGTTTTATGTCAATGCTTGGCCAACAGAGGAGGGCGTGCGTGACATGAGATCCTGGGTGAGGGGTCAGTGGATCCCGTTTGATGCCGACGCTATCGGCCAGCTCCTGGGATATCCGTTGGTGTTGGAAGAGGGCCAGGAATGTGAGTATGGCCAGAGGAGGAACCGGTCTGATGGGTTCGATGAGGAGGCCATCGCCCAGCTGCTATGTATACCGGGGCAGGATTTTGCCCGGACTGCTGCAGGGAGGCGAGTGCGAATCATGCGCACCAACATGACCACCCTGACCCAGATATGGATGACGTTGCTCATCAGCAACATCCTGCCCAGCGATCATAATTCTGACCTCCCCCTGCTGAAGTGTCAGCTGGTGTACGCCATCCTGACGCGGATGAGCGTCCATGTGGCTCAGTTAATCGCTGATGCCATTTATATTTTTGCAGGTATGGCGCCTACCAGGCATCCTTTGGATCTAGATAAGTCCAACAGGGCCCTGGGATTTCCCTCGCTGATCACAGGACTCTGCCAGTCATTCGGAGTCTCCGTTGCACCTACCAAGGTAATTCGGCCGCCCATCACCCGGGCTTTTATCGAGAAGTACTGTACCCAGAGACAGGCTCAGGGTGATGCTCCACAGGCCACAGGCGCGCCACCACCACCTCATCAGGCTGGCCAGGCTGGGGCATTTGACATGGAGCAGTATTTACGGCATTTGGTTCGCCAGCAGGCGGCCAACCACCGAGCACATGTGCAGACCCATGATTGTCTGTACCAGATGAGCCTTAGCATGCAGAGCCAGGGCTTCGCTTCTTTTTCATGCCCTACTCCAGACCAGTTCAGGGCAGAGGTTGCATGGCCCGGAGATTGGCCCGAGGCCCAAGCAGGAGAGGCACCCCCAGAAGCTCCCGGCGATGGAGAAGAGGCCCACGAGGACGAGGAGATGGCCGATTTGCTTGACTTCTTGGGAGGGAGTGGAGATACGTGACTGGGAGATCCCCAGATTCATGTTTTCTTTCATATTTCTTTTATCATTTTTATTCTATGTTATTGTTTTGACTTGAGAGACTAATGTTTGTTTTTGTTGTTTCGATTGTCATTTGTACAGCGCATACATTTTTTTAGATTGCTGCGTTAGTGTTTATATATCATTACTATCGATGATGTTTGAAATTCTGGAACCGTGTAGAGTTCTTCGTTTAGGAACATCGTCCAAAAAATATATATGTAAAATAAACAAAAAAATCATGATAAAAATAAAAATAGAAAAGAAAAAATGAAATGAATGAAATGGAAAAGAGAACAAAAGGGAAAAGAAGAGAGCAAGTAAAGAAAAAGAGAGCAAATAAGGAAAAAGAAAGCAAGTAAGAAAAAGGTGGAAAAAGAGAAAATAAGTTGTCTAGCTAAAAACCGACATGCTTTTGAAAAGAGATGATTTCCAACTTTTCTATGAAAAAAATTCACTGATCATAACTAGTTTTTGAAAAAATGTGTGTACACCTGAAGGGTGAATGCTGTGAAATTTTCCCGGACGCCCGAAATGGACTTGGATGAATGCACAAATGGATAAAAGAACATATTTTGGAAACATTGGGTTGACTAAAATAGAGGAAATGAATCCTGAGCCCTAGCATCACATGACCATAAAAATTTGACACTTGAGTGTCCGCATAGGTGCATGCATGACCAGTTTTGCATAAAGTTTCCAAATCATCATTTTTGCATTTGTGTCATGGAAATAATGTGGGGCACCCCTTTTATCCTTGAGCCAAACCAAACCCCGACATGTATCATGTCTAGCCATTCTACAAACCTTGAGCCAAAATCATGACTCACTATAATCCTTACCCTCGGAAGCAAAAAAGGAAAGAAGGAAAATTTCCAATCAAAGAGAAAGCAAAAAGAAAAGAAAGGAAATTCCCAATCAAAGAGTGGGAGAAAGCAAAAAGGAAAGAAAGGAAATTCCCAATCAAAGAGTGGGAGAAAGCAAAAAGAAAAGAAAGAAAATTCCCAACCAAAGAATGGGAGAAAGTAAAAAAGGAAGGAAAGAAAGTTCTTGATCAAAGAAACTAGAAGAAATGTGCAGAAAGGTCTTTTGACCAGACAATATCTGAACAATACAGAATTGTCACCAAATGAACAAAAAGAAGGAAAGGAAACCACGACCTAAAATGGTCTTCTCCCTTTGATTACCAACGAAAAATCCCGTGCGCTAGCGACTTTTTCGCCCCGCACTAAACAAAAACAGAAAAAGAAAAAGCCAACAAAAAAATCAAAAGCCAAAAACACACAAAAGCCGAAAAACCCACCAAAAGAACCCATTCCCAAGGGAAGCCCTATTGATTCATGATCACGCATGTAATTTTTGATTTGATAGGAAATAATTTGCAAAGTCAAGTCATGACATATCTATGGTTCGGAATTAGGATGAAACACCTACCTGTGCGAGATTGATACACTTTGAGTGATTTTCTTCTATTTTTGTCGGACCCAGTGTTTCCTCTAAATGTTCATTTAGAAACGAAATGCTAACATCCAAAATCTCAGTTAAGGTTATGGGGGATTTCATCAGCAGACTCTCCTTCCTCGGTAAACGCATTGTTTTTCACTCAAAAAAGCATATGCTGCTCTAAATCGGTTGGAATATTTGTCTCTTTGCTAAAGCATGCTTGCATTTTAGTGGAGAAAACGCCGAGACTTTTTCAAGTCTCACAAGTTATCCAGAACTACGTAGGTCTGAGTTCCTCATTGGAGGATACGTAGGAGCAAGAGCCTCGCTTTTGTCGACCACACCGCCTTTTGTTGCCATGACCCAAGAGCTGGTAGCCCGCGGAGACACCTTACGGTTATCCGCACCCTTGTGTCATCCAGAGGCGGCGGGCCCGATGATACGCGGAGATACCTTACGGTTATCCGCACCCTTTTGTCATCCAGAGGCGGCGGGCCCGATGACAAGCAGAGACAAAATTTGGTCATTCTGCACCCTTGTGTCATCCAGAGGCGGCAAGCCCGATGATACGCGGAGATACCTTACGGTTATCCGCACCCTTTTGTCATCCAGAGGCGGCGGGCCCGATGACAAGCAGAGACAAAATTTGGTCATTCTGCACCCTTGTGTCATCCAGAGGCGGCGGGCCCGATGATACGCGGAAATACCCGAGTGGTTATCCGTATAAACATTCTTTTACTATCTGTAAGACAGAACGCTTGATGGCATGCAGAGACTGACATAGTCTTCTGCACCTTTTGTTCCTCCGGGAACAACAAGTCATTTACATGCGGAAATTTTATGGTCACCCGCGACTCTCGTTAACCGAGAGGAGCGAAATTAGTGTCATGCACTAATTTTCGTCCAGGGACCTTTGCTTGATGACATGTGACCTTTCTTTGGTCCTTGTGAGGTGCTTGGCACCCATCATTAGGCAATTTGTGAAATTCCGGGAACGACAAGTCATGGTCACCCGCGACTCTCGTCAACCGAGAGGAGCGAAATTAGTGTCATACACTAATTTTCGTCTGGGGACCTTTGCTTGATGACATGCGACCTTTCTTTGGTCCTTGTGAGGTGCTTGGCACCCATCATTAGGCAATTTGTGAAATTCCGGGAACGACAAGTCATGGTCACCCGCGACTCTCGTCAACCGAGAGGAGCGAAATTAGTGTCATACACTAATTTTCGTCCGGGGACCTTTGCTTGATGACATGCGACCTTTCTTTGGTCCTTGTGAGGTGCTTGGCACCCATCATTAGGCAATTTGTGAAATTCCGGGAACGACAAGTCATGGTCACCCGCGACTCTCGTCAACCGAGAGGAGCGAAATTAGTGTCATACACTAATTTTCGTTCGGGGACCTTTGCTTGATGACATGCGACCTTTCTTTGGTCCTTGTGAGGTGCTTGGCACCCATCATTAGGCAATTTGCGAAATTCTGGGAACGACAAGTCATGGTCACCCGCGACTCTCGTCAACCGAGAGGAGCGAAATTAGTGTCATACACTAATTTTCATCCGGGGACCTTTGCTTGATGACATGCGACCTTTCTTTTGTCCTTGTGAGGTGCTTGGCACCCATCATTAGGCAATTTGTGAAATTCCGGGAACAACAAGTCATTTGCATGTGGAGATTTTATGGTCACCAGCGACTCTCGTCAAATCGAGAGGAACGAAATTAGTGTCTTATCTTTACTTCCCTTTTATCTCCAATAAAAGACAAGTAAAGAGGGGCAACTGTCATACCCTAATTTCGTCCGGGGACCTTTGCTTGATGACATGCGACCTTTCTTTGGTCCTTGTGAGGTGCTTGGCATCCATCATTAGGCAATTTGTGAAATTCCAGGACATGCCGAAAAACCAAAAAAATATTGATGCACAATCTGTAAGTTTCCGTGACACACCGGAAATCAAATGGAAGCATCGTTGCATAATTAAGTGAGGTTCCGTAACATTCCGTAAGTCAAAAAGGGGATGATTATGTAATCCGCAAGGTTCCGTAACATTACGGAAAGAAAACAAGTATCGTTATGAAATTCGTAAGTTTCCGTAACTTTACGAAAAAAGAATCACCAAAAAAAGCAGAGGGGGTGTACTTAGTAAAAATGGGGGTGCAAATAGCACCCAGGCCCACTTGGGCCCTCCAGAATATTCCTCCAGAAGGCTGTTGCTTCTGGAGGAAGCAACCTGGCTCGCCTGGGCGAGCTGGGCGGCAACCACCTCCCCTATTTTGCTATAAATAGGGGAGGAAGTGAAGAAGAAAAGGGTTCAGCCCCTTAGGCACTTCTCTCTCTTTCGAATTTGCTTGGAAAAATTGTTTCCGTGAAGAAAATCTAAGCCGAGGCGCTTCCGAAACGTTTCCGTAACGTTTTCCGTGAAGAATTTCGCGAAGGTTTCGACCGTTCTTCGACGTTCTTCATTCGTTCTTCATCGTTCTTCGATCTTCAATGGGTAAGTACCTCGAATCAAGCTTTTCGATTCATTCTATGTACCCGTAGTGGTCCACATTGTGTTCCGTGCATTTTTATTCTCGTTTTGTTTACTTTTCATACCCCCTCTTGACGTGCTTAAGCCATTTTACTTAAGTCATTTCTCGCTTAACTTAAAAATAAAATAAATTTCCACCGAACGTTTGAATTGTATTATCCGTTAACTTCGGTTAAAATGAATTCCGACCGTTCGGTCGTGCCGTAACCACGTTGGAAATCAAAAAGAGGTAAAAAAATAATATAATAATAAAAAAAAACATCTTTTAGCAAAATAAAGCGGAAAATCAATCGGGCGTTTTCTCTTTGGGATTTCTCATTCTTAATCGAATTGATTAATAACTAAAGTGAAACTAAGGCTAAAATCAACTCGCCTAGTCAAGCTCGTCCATAAAAAATAGGCTTTTGAAGTTTGTCATTTCAATTTCTCACTAAGTAAAATGGATCATTTTTAAGGTCCAACGCCTTAAAATGATCGCCACTTAAGTAAAAAGAATCACTTGATAAGAAAGAACTACGTAGGTCTGATTTTCTCATCCCAAATTGAGGAATACGTAGGAGCAAAGGGAAACACCCTTGTCGACCACAAAAAAGAAAAAAATATAAAAAGGGTATAAAGGATATAAGGACATAAAAGGGAACGTAAAAATCAAAGGCATGTTTGCACATTCGATTAAAGGCTGTCGTCCCTTGTGACGGACGTATGGGGTGCTAACACCTTCCCCGTGCGTAAATACAACTCCCGAACCTTTCACTTAAAAGTTCGTAGATCGCGTCTTTTCCGGTTTTTCCAACGTTTTCCTCAAATAAACATTGGTGGCGACTCCACGCGCATTCCTTTCGTGGAACACGCATCCCGCGAGTCACGCTTCGCCCTCCCGCCGAAGGGTAGGTTGCGACAACCCTACTCTTCCTCCACCATAACTTAGGGAGTTCTTCTTTTCCTATCTCCTTCTTTGCTTTTATTACACTTGTCCGATTCTATTTGATGGTTTAATTGTTTTTAATCTTTTAATTGTGCTACATTGAGGACAATGTGTTGTTTAAGTATGGGGGGAGTGTTCTTTGGTTTTGCTAGTTTTGTCGGTTTTGTTAATTTGTTAGTTGTGTTAATTTGTTAATGTTGTTAGTTAAATATTTTGGATTTCTAGTTTAATATTTTGGGTCAATTCTGTGTGCGTGTACGATTTTGCATGTTTTTCTTTGTATTATAGGATATGTTCAAGAAATGGGTAATTGTTTTGAAAATAAAAGTTTCTTGACAATTTGTGATTTGAAATCCTTGATTTTCCTCTACATGTCATGATAGTTTTGAAAGCTCAATTTGAAAGTGATGAGTTTACCTTTGTGAGAATTTGAGCCATCCATCATCATAATCATTTGGTGTATTTTGCCCCATTGATTGCTTGCACAATAGCCTTGGCTTGATTCTTGTTGATGCTTCCTAATTCACATGCATATTTGGAAATGATTGAGGCAATTTTGTTCTTATAAGCTTCTAGCCAAATGGACTTACCTTGAATTAATTCCTTTGATACCCTTTTGAGCCTTGTTTCCCTTTCCTTGTTTTGAAGCTCACTACAAGCCTTAAGTGAAAAACCATGATATCACCATACCCTTAAGGAATTTTGGAGCTTTGGAATTGTTTTGGGAATAAGTGTGGGGGGTTTTTGTTTCATTGGATAATATGTTTTGTTGGCTATGCTTCATGATGTATTTTGGGCCATACTTGATGTACATTGTATATTGGTTAAATGTTGGACATGCTGAATGAGATGCTGTTTCTCAAATGCTACAGAGTAAAAAAAAATCGAAAAAGAAAAAGAAAAGCAATAAAGTTGAGTGAATAAGATCTTAAATGGAAAAAGAATGATGAGACTCTTGGTTCTACTCTTTATGTTTAAATTTTATCTTTAGGTCTTCTTATTTTTTTCTTAATATGCACTTATTCCCCATTGCTCCTCTATTCCTTTGGGATTTAGCCACTTATTCCATATTTTTCCTACCTTGTCCTTGGCCCCATTACAACCTTAAAAGACCTTTTGATCCTCATGTGCTTGTGTTTATGGGTTGATTGTCAATTTTAGAATCTTGCCAAGTTTATGTGGTGTTTGTTTTCATGGGTGCTTTGAGGGTAAATAGTAGCCTAGACACTTGAGAGATAGAGTGTATATCTAGTGAGGCTTGATCACTTTTCATTCTTGAGCTGATTAACTATTTTGCCATGATTGGGTGGCTTGGATGATTTTCATGAATGTCTTGACTTTTTGGATCTCCTTATGTTAGATGTTACCCATTACTTTCATTCCTTGATGTTCATTGAGAAATATGTGAATGTTTTTGTTTGTCTCTCTTTGATATCCTTGGATTTTGTTCTTTGTTTCATTTTGCCCAGGAGTGCAAAAGGCTAAGTATGGGGGGTTTTGATCTTAATTGTCAAATTAATTAGGCAGTTTTATTATTTGGGCTCATTTAGCTAATTCGATG
>NC_016090.4:15628892-15648424 GCF_000004515.6 Glycine max | reverse complement strand
AATTTCAGGAATTAATGAAACATTAGCTTAATCCGATTTCGTGTGACTTGAAGAGGCAAATAAAGCAGCGCTTACCTTAGTTAATTTCCAATTAGGAGATTGCAATTTTATTTTATGTAGTTCAGTGTTTATTTCATTTTGGGGCAGAATAATGTAATAGGGCCTAGTGACTTTGAGTGACTCTTTTAAATAGCAGCCTTGGGATTCGTGCAAGGCTATTCTATTAGACTATTATTCAGAGCATAGGGTTTATGGTTTTGACGTTTTTCTGTTCTAATGCTACTGTTCACGTAATGCAATTTTCTATTTTCTACTTCTAATTACAATTTCGTTCTTGTTTCTTCCTCTGCTTTCATTTACGTTTCTGCTTCATTTATGTTTCTGCTTTTAGTTTCATTTACGTTTTCTACTTTCATTGAATCTATGGAAGGCTAAGTTTTCTGGTGTTGTTTTCTTCTGAGGACGAAGCTCAACTCTCTTCGAGGTTATGTTTAAAATGTAGCTTCCTGGCAGTTTTCCTTTCATCAATTAACCGAAATTCATTAATATTAATCTGTGCACGCTTCGTGTTCTATTAATTGCCTCTGAGCCTAACTTGCGTTCATGTTTAATGGACGAAGGGTTAATTGGTGTATGTGTTGCCTAATCACGTATTGACAACCCTAAGTTGGTTTTTGCTTAGTAAATTAAAATAGGGTTGAATTTAGTGGTTAACTGTAATGGACAAATTCTCCATAACCTAGGACAAGAGAGTAGCTTCTGAATCAAAGGAAACAACCCGTTTTCAATACTATTAATTTCGTATTCTAGTTCGCTTGTTCCTTATTTCACAAAACAAACAACCCCCCCAATCGTTACTGTTACTGCAAGTATATTATGAACATTTGGTTTATCATTGCTCATTGAGAAACAACCTAGGATCACTTCCTAGTTACTTCATTTTCATGTTTATTTGATTCGAGTACAGCCTCGATCAGGGTGGCAACCACCTCCCCCGTTTTGTTAAAAAATGGCTTCCGGAGCGTCCGGGATTCCCGTAATGCTTCCATAAAATTCCCATAACCCTAAATGAGCATATTTCACTTAATATGGGTGAGAAGGAAGAGAAAAAAAGAAGAAAATCAAGTCTTATAGGCTTCCATAACTTTTCCGTAAATTACGAAAGAAGGGGGGTGAACTTATCAAAATGGGGGTTGCAAATAGCAATTTTGAAATTTTGAATTTGGGCCTTCCAGACCATTTTCGAAGCCTGGGCAAGCTGGGCGGCAACCTCCTCTCCCTTTTTCCTATAAATAGGTAGAAGGGGGTTGTTCTAAGGGTCCCTGATCCCCCTGGCTATGCATTTCAGCTGTTTTGGGTGAAAAAAATTGTTTCCGTTAAAAAAATCCAAGCCGAGGTGCTTTCGTAACGCTTCCGAGATGTTTCCGTAAGCAAATCCGTGAAGGTTTTCCTTCATTCTTCACCGTTCTTCATCCGTTCTTTGCTCTTCAACGGGTAAGTTTCCAAATCCGAGACTTTTAATTCATTTCTTGTTTTTTTTGCTTTCATCTTTATTTCGTTCAATTTCGATTTCTTTTTCTTTCGTTTTTAGCGAGCTTTAACCGATCGTTTAAGCCGTTTTCTCGCCTAATAAATGATGAAATGAATTTCAACCGATTATTTGTGTTGTAATCTCGTTTAATCACTGTTAAAACAAAATCTAATCGATTGTTCACGTTGTAACCTCGGTTAAACCAAAAAAGGGCAAAATAATAATAAAATAATCAAAATATTTTTAAATAAAATAATAAAAAAAATCGATCGGACGTTTTTCTTTGGATGTTTCCTTGAATGAATTGACTAATAACCAAAGTGAAACTAAGGCTAAAATCAACTCACAAATCAAGCTTGGTCCGCAAAAATCACTGAAAACCGCTTTAGGGTCCAACGCCTTAAAACGGTCCTCTTTGCTTTTATCGGTTAACATGGACCGTTCAAAAGCATAAAATCAACATGTAACTTTACCGTATTTGCGAGAACTACGTAGGTCTGATTTCCTCTTCGATGGAGGATAGTAGAAGCAAAAGCCCCACTTTTGTCGACCTCGTGAGATGGTTAGAGGTCCAACGCCTTAGCTTTCTCACCAAGTAAAATGGATCATTTTAAGGTCCAACGCCATAAATGACCCCCTTCCAAGTAAAAAGAATCACTTGATTCGCCCCTTTTGAAAGAACTACATAGGTCTGATTTCCTTATCACAATTGAGGAATACGTAGGAGCAAGGGAAACACCCTTGTCGACCACAAAAAGATAAAAAAATACAAAAAGCGTAAAGAGACATAAAAACATAAGAAAGGGAAAATAAAACAAATTGAAGTCATATTTGCACATTTGATTAAAGGCTGCCGTCCCCTTGTGACGGACGCATGGGGTGCTAATACCTTCCCCGTGCGTAAATACAACTCCCGAACCTTTCACACTTAAAGTTCGTAGACCACACCTTTCCGGTTTTTCCGACGTTTCCCTCAAATAAACGTTGGTGGCGACTCCGCGCATTTTCCTCCCATGGAAGATGCACCCGTGAGCCCTCGCGTCGCCCTCCCGCCGAAGGGTAGGTTGCGACACCAACACATCAAACACCTCACAGAATAACATAGGTTGTTGAGGCATTTGTTGTCGCCATGTAAGTGCACTTCCTGCTCTCTGACACTGCTCACAAGTGCTACAAATCTTCCACGCATCTTTAAAGATGGTGGGCCAATAAAAGCCACAGTCAAGCACTTTACGAGCTGTCCTTTGAACACCCAGATGACCTCCTGGTGCGGAAGAATGACAGAACTGCAGGATTGAGTCAGTCTCATGATTTGGAATGCATCGTCTATTGACCTGATCACTGCACAATTTCCACAAGTAGGGGTCATCCCAAATAAAATTCTTAGCATCACTTTTAATTTTATCTTTTTGAGCCTTAGATGCTAAGGGAGGAAAAACAGAAGCAACTAAATAATTGACAATGTTAGCAAACCAGGGAGTAGAAAGAGAATCAGAAATACTATACAATATATATAAATGATCATCCGGGAAATCATCCCGAATGGGTGAGTCCTCATCAGACACATGTTCGATTCGACTCAAATGATCAGCAACTAAATTTTGTGCTTCGCTCCTATCACGGATCTCCAAGTCAAATTCTTGGAGCCAGAGCATCCATCGGATCAACCTAGGCTTTGAATTAGCCTTCTTCAACAAGTACTTTAAAGCTGCATGGTTAGTATAAACAATAATGCGAGTACCAAGCAAATAAGAACGAAATTTTTCAAGAGCAAAAACTATGGCTAGTAGCTCTTTCTCAGTAGTAGTATAATTCGCTTGGGCAACATCTAAAGTCCTAGAAGCATAATATATCACCCTAGGCAATTTATCAATATTCTGAGCAAGGATAGCCCCCAATGCATAATTTGATGCATCACACATAAGCTCAAAAGGGGTTGTCCAGTCTAGTGCCTGGATGATGGGGGTGGTAGTCAGTGCTCTTTTGAGTCAATCAAAAGCCTTTTGCATTTATCATTAAAGTCAAACTCCACCTCCTTTTGCAACAAGATGGATAGTGGAAGGGCTACTTTGCTAAAATCTCTTATAAAGCGCCTGTAGAATCCTGCATGACCAAGAAAAGATCACACCTCTCGCACGCAAAAGGGGTAAGGTAATTGTGAAATAACAACAATTTTTGTAGGACTACTTCAATGCCCTTTTTGGAAATAATGTGGCCTAAAACTATACCTTGCTCAACCATAAAATGACATTTTTCAAATTTTAGAACAAGGTTAGTTTCAGTGCATCTATTCAAAACTTTTTCCAGACTATCCAAACAAACATCAAAAGAGGATCCATATATAGTAAAATCATCCATAAACACCTCTATGCAATTTTCTAAAAAATCACTGAAAATAATAATCATGCACCGTTGGAAGGTACCAGGGGCATTGCACAGGCCGAAACGCATCCTCCTATAGGCAAAAGTGCCGAAGGGGCAGGTGAATGTGGTCTTTTCCTGATCCTCAGGAGCAATAGTGATTTGCATATAACCAGAAAAACCATCAAGGAAACAGCAGGGAGATTTACCTGCCCGGCGTTCAAGCATCTGGTCAATGAATGGCAGGGGAAAATGGTCCTTTATGGTAACCTGGTTCAGCCTCTTATAGTTGATGCAGACTCTCCAACTGTTCTGCACCCGAGTAGGAATCAGCTCCTCCTTCTTATTTTTTATCACGGTGAGGCCGGTTTTCTTCGGAACTACCTGAACAGGACTTACCCATTGGCTGTCAGAGATAGTATAAATGATTCCAGCTTGCAAAAGCTTGGTTACCTCCTTCTTCACTACATCAAGAATCACCGGGTTGAGTCTTCTCTGTGGCTGTCTTACTGGTTTAGCCCCATCCTCTAAATTTATCCGATGCATACATGTGGATGGGCTAATACCAGGAATGTCCACCAGGGTGTAGCCTATAGCCTTCTTATGCTTCTTGAGAACATATAACAGCTTCTCCTCTTGCTCATCAGCAAGGGAGGCAAATATAATTACTGGAAAAATTTTGCTATCATCCAAGTAAGCGTATTTTAAATTTGATGGCAAAGGCTTCAATTCTGGTGTGGGCGGCTGGATAGTGGTAGAAAGAGATGGTTTCTCAGCCTATACCTTATAAAGAAAGTCAGAGGTATGTGTACTTCCTGAAACATGGTTAGTTCTATCTGACTCTATAAAATCAATCTCAAGAGGTAAAACATCACCAGACATGTAATCAATATTAAATTCAGATTCACTCTCAGCATCAAATTCAGATATATGATCAAGTACAAATTCATATTCAATGCATGAAGAGTGACAGGCATGCAGATTAGAATGAAGATTAGTCATGTATTCATCAACAATACAGTCAATTATTTCAACACAAAATACAAACAGGTCTTCATATGGGTGTTTCATAGCATCAAGAATATTAAAATGAATAGTTATATCACCAAACTCCATAAATAGTGTGCTTGCATATACATCTATCTTAGTTCTAGCAGTTTTCATAAAAGGTTTGCCTAGAATGATGGGAACTGATCCATTAGAAGATCTCTCCTCCATATTCAAAATATAAAAATCAACAGGGAAAATCAGTTCACCAACTCTAACTAAGACATCCTCTATGAAACCAGCAGGATACGCAACACTTCTATTAGCTAAATGAATTACCACATCAGTTGACTGCAAGGGGCCAAGAGATAGAGAATTAAAAATAGACAGAGGCATAACACTAACAGAAGCTCCTAAATCTAGCATGACATTGTCAAACTTACTGTTCCCTATAATACAATGTATGCTGAATGTACCTGGATCTTTACATTTTTCAGGGATTTGGGGAACAGATTTACCAATCAATGCAGAGACATTTCTGCCCATGCTAATTCTTTCACTTCCTTTAAGTTTCCGCTTATTAGTGCACAACTCCTTCAAGAATTTAGCATATCTTGGAATTTGCTTTATTGCATCCAGCAGAGGTATGTTTACCTCTACTTTTCTAAATGTTTCCAAGATCTCCTTCTCTGCCTCTTCCATTTTTTTGTTGAAATTTGCTCTTGGAGGGAATGGAAGAGGGATATGCTGCTTCTGTAAATCAGAATTACCAGTGGGAGATTCACCTGCATAGAAATTGTTAGGTAACTTACTCTTTAAACTTTTGTCATCATCTTTTTCTGGAGTAGAGTGAGATTGGGCAGGTTCATTTGCGGATGAGGAAGATGCTACTGGTTGAAGTCCTTGACACTGCTTTCCTGACCTCAATGTAATGGCACTCACATTTTTGGGATTCTAGATAGATTGAGAAGGTAATCTGTCAGAATTCTGGGACTGTTGTTGATTTAACTGTGTAGCCAATTGTCCCATCTGATTAGTTAAGCTCTGAATGGAAGCTCTGGTCTCTTGTCGAAACTGCATGTTTTGCATAGTCATTTGCCTCACAAGTTCTTCTAGGGAAGGTTGCGGAGGAGCCTCAACTGTTTGCTGTTTTTGGGGCTGTTGCTGTTGTTGTTGCTGGATTGGTGGAGGAACGTATGGTCTGCTTGGGCCAGCAGCATTTTGAAAATAAGGTTGTTGTTGTTGCTTCTGCTGTTGTGAAGGATTCGACCATCTAAGGTTGGGATGATTCTCCACTCGGGATTGTACCTGTTGCTGAAGAGGTCATAATTATTCTGTTGTGGTTGATTTTGCTGCTGAGGTTGAGGAGGTCTGTTGTAGATGTTTGCAGCATAAGCTTTAGGCTGTTCAATTGCTTCAGATTGTTGCACAGAAGGGCAAAGGTCTGTGTGGTGGTCGGCAGAGGAGCATAAACCATAGAGTCTGGCGACAGGTGTAGATTTTTTATTCATGGCCAGTTGGGTTACCAGGTTTACCAAGGCATCTAGTTTACCTTAAAGCTTCTTAGTCTCAGCTGATGAAGATGAATTCATGGCTACTTCATGCACTCCTCTAATGACAATAGCATCACTTCTGGCACTAAATTGTTGGGAGTTTGAAGCCATCTTCTCAATTAAATTTCTGGCTTCAGCAGGGGTCATGTCTCCAAGGGCTCCACCACTAGCAGCATCTATCATACTTCTCTCCATGTTACTGAGTCCTTCATAAAAATATTCGAGGAGAAGCTGCTCATAAATATGGTGGTGAGGGCAACTGGCACATAGTTTGTTAAATCTCTCCCAGTATTCATATAAGCTCTCTCCACTGAGTTGTCTAATGCCTGAAATATCTTTTCTGATGGCCGTGGTCCTGGAAGCAGGGAAATTTTTTTCTAAGAATACTCTCTTGAGGTCATCCCAGCTCGTGATGGACCTTGGAGCAAGCTAATATAGCCAGTCCTTTGCCACTCCCTCTAAAGAATGATGAAAGGCCTTCAGAAATATGTGATCCTCCTGGACATCTGGTGGTTTCATGGTGGAGCAGACAATATGGAATTATTTCAGATGCTTGTGCGGGTCTTCACCTTCAAGGCCATGAAACTTTGGAAGCAAATGGATTAGTCCAGTTTTTAGAACATACGGGACATCCTCATCAGGGTATTGGATGGACAAGATTTCGTAGGTGAAATCAGGTGCAGCCATTTCCCTTAGAGTCCTCTCACGGGGTGGAGGTTGTGCCATGTTCTCAGAATGTTCAAAACTATAATGCTCAAAATCGCCAATAACAGAATGCTCAGAATGCTCAAAAGGTACTAAATGATGTCTAACTAATCTATGAAATGTCCTATCTATCTCAGGATCAAAGGGTTGTAAGTCAGATGGATTGCCTCTAGTCATACACTATATTCAGCATGCACAACTAGTTGCCTTCTTATGCAAGTAACAGTGTAGGTTTGAACTACAACTACCATTAAATGATATCCAAATGACTTGAAATTTTGTGAGCAACCTTATAAAATGATGAGAAGATAGCACAAAAAATTTCAAATGAAAATTCAAAGTGTAACTATAAAAGCTAAAAATGATAATTTAAGAAAAATAAGAGAATAATACTTGGAAAATAAAAAACTTGATGCTAAGCCCTAGTGTCACATGACCATAAAAACTTGATGCTTGAGTGTCGACATGGGTGCATGCATGACCAGTTTTGCATAAAATTTCCAAATCATCATTGTTGCATGTGTGTCATGGAAATAATGTGAGACATTCCTTTATCCCTGAACTACTGGTCAAACCTGTGAATGTATGTATACATGATTTTGATGATGTCAAAAGAAGAATCAAACAAGGCTAATTTTGCTTCAAGATTATTGCAAGATTGTTTCAACAAACAAAGCCTTGATTCAAGATTTCTTCAAGATCAAGCCTTGCCTCACAATGAAAGGTTTCAAGTCATTCAAGGCACATGTAATCGATTACCAATACATGTAATTGATTACCAATGGTTTGAAAGTGTGTAATCGATTACACATCGTATGTAATCGATTACCAGAGACTCTGAATGTTGGGAATTCAAATTTTAAATGAAGGGTCACAACTGTTCAAGAAAAACAACTGTGTAATCGATTACCAGAGAGGATTTTCAAGGAATATCGCCAACAGTCACATCTTATCATTTGAATTTTGAATGGCCATCAAAGGCCTATATATATGTGTGACTTGGGACGAAATTGAAGAGAGAGTTTTGCTTGGCAAAAATGTCTTATCCTCTCAAAAGACAATGAGAGAGATTCCAAAAGAACTTCGTTGTCAAATGCTCTCTCAAAAGAAATCCTTGACCAAATACTTGCAAAATCTATAAGGATTCTTACATGATCTTCATTGTAATATTCTTCTCTTGAAGAGAGAATTCTTCTTCCATTCTTCTTCTTCAATGAGATTGGTTAAGAGACTGTAAGTCTCTTGTTGTAAAGCATCTGAACACAAGGGATGGGTTGTCTCTGTGTGGTTTAGAATTTGTAAAGGAATTTACAAAGATAGTGGAAATCACAAGTGGGTAGCTTGAGTACTGGACGTAGGCACACGGGAAGTGGCCGAACCAGTATAAAATTGTGTTTGCATTCTCTCTTCCCTTATCTTATTTATTTTGTTGCAATCAATTGTGTCTTACATGTTTAAAGAACATTGTTAAATTGATTGTTGTTGCTTCTTCTGCATTCTAAGCCTATCCCTCTTAAGATTATTGAGGCCACAAGGTCCAACAAAATCAACGCCTTGACATATATCATGTCCAGCCGTTCTACAAGCCTTGAGCCAAAATCCCAACTCACCATAAACCTTGACCCAGGGTGAGAATGTTCATCCTTGCCCTTAGAAGAAAACAAAAAAAGAAAAAAGAAAGTGCCCGATCAAAGATCGGAAGAAAGCAAAAGAAGAAAATTCCCAATCAAAGATTGGAAGAAAGCAAAATTCCCGATCAAAGATCGGAAGAAAACAAAAGAAATATACAGAAAGGTCTTTGGACCAAACAATATCTGAACAATACAGAATTGTCACAAGTAAACAAGAAAAGAAAGGAAACCACGACTTGAAGTGGTCCTCTCCCTTTGATCGCCAACCAAAATCCTATGCGCTAGCGACTTTCTCGCCCCGCACTAAACAAAAACAGAAAAAGAAAAGGCCCAAACACTCAGAGCCAAATTCCTCACCAAAACACCATTCCCAAAAATGTCCTATTGATCTATGATCACGCATGTAATCTTTGATTTGATAGGAAATGATTTGCAAAATCAAGTCATGACATATCTATGGTTCGGAATTAGGATAAAACACTTACTTGTGTGAGATTGATACACTTTGAGTGATTTTCTTCTATTTTGTTAGACCCAGTGTTTCCTCTGAATGGTCGTTTAGAAACGAAATTCTAACATTCAAAATCTCATTTTTGGTTATGAGAAAATTTCATTAGCATACTTTCTTTCCCCAATAGACACATTGTTTTTGTCGATCGTGACCTGTGAGTCCATTGGCACGCGGAGACGCCCTATATGGTAACCCGCACACACTCATTTGCTATCCGTCAGACTCAGAGTCAGGTAGCATTCAGAGACTAACGTCGTCATCTACACCTTTTGTCAACCAGAGGCAAGCGAGCCCGTTAACACGCAGAGCGTACATCGTCTTCTGCACCTTTGTCATCCAGAGACGGCGAGTCAAATGACATGCGGGGGTACCTTATGGTTATCTGCACCTTTTGTCATCTAGAGACGGCGAGTTCGATGACATGCGGGGTTACCTTATGGTTATCCGCACCTTTGTCATTCAGAGACGGTGAGTCCGATGACATGCGGGGGTACCTTATGGTTATCCGCACCTTTTGTCAACCAGAGGCAAGCGAGCCCGTTGATACGCAAAGACTAATTTCGTCATATGCACCTTTTGTCAACCAGGGGCAAGCGACCCTGTTGACACGCAGAGACTAACATTGTCTTCTGTACCTTTGTCATCCAGCGACGGCGAGTCCGATGACATGCGGGGGTACCTTATGGTTATCCACACCTTTCTCAACCAGAGGCAAGTGGGCCCGTTGACACGCAGAGACAAACGTCGTCATTAGCACCTTTTGTCAACCAGGGGCAAGCGAGCCCGTTGACACACAGAGACTAACATCATCTTCTGCACCTTTGTCATCAAGAGACGGTGAGTCTGATGAAATATGGGGGTACCTTATGGTTATCCGTACTTTTGTCATCCAGAGACAGCGAGTTGGATGACATGCGGGGGTACCTTATGGTTATCCGCACCTTTGTCATCCAGAGATGGCGAGCCCGATGACATGCAGGGGTAACTTATGATTATCCTCACCTTTTTTCAACCAGAGGCACGCGAGCATGTTGACATGCAAAGACTAATCTCATCATCTGCACCTTTTGTCAACCAGGGGCAAGTGAGCCCGATGACACGCAGAGACTAACGTCGTCTTCTGCACCTTTGTCATCCAGAGACGGCGAGTCCGATGACATGCGGGGGTACCTTATGGTTATTCGCACATTTTGTCATTCAGAGACGGCGAGTCCAATGACATGCGAGGGTACCTTATGGTTATCCGCACCTTTTGTCATCCAGAGACGGCGAGTCCGATGACATGCGGGGGTACCTTATGGTTATCCGCACCTTTTGTCAACCAGAGGCAAGCGAGCCCATTGACACATAGAGACTAATGCCGTCTTCTGCACCTTTTTTCAACTAGGGGCAAGCGAGCCCTTTGACACGCTGACACTAACATCGTCTTCTGCACCTTTGTCATTCAGAGACGGCGAGTCTGATGACATACGGGGGTACCTTATGGTTATCCACACCTTTTGTCATCAGAGACGGCGAGTCCGATGACATACGGGGATACCTTACGGTTATCTGCACCTTTTGTCAATGACGTGTTGCCCTCTGAATGTGAGGACATGTATCCCTCTGAAGGCTCGGGCGTGTGGCCCTCTCATGGCGAGCACGTGTAGTCCTCTGAAAATGAGGATGTGTAGTCCTCTGAAGGTGAAGACGTGTAATCCTCTGAAGGTGAAGGCATGTAGTCCTCTGAAGGCGACGACGTGTACACCTCTGAAGGCAAGAGTGTGTAGCCTTCTGAAGGCGAGGACGTGTAGTCCTCTGAAGGGGAGCGCGTGTAGCCCCACGAAAGCGAGGGCGCGTAGTCCTCTGAAGGCGAGGACATGTAGTCCTCTGAAAGTGAGGGCATCTAGCCCTGTAAAGGCGAGGGTGTGTAGCCTTCTAAAGGTGAGCACATACAGTCATCTGAAGGTGAGGACGTGTAGCCCTCTGAAGGCGGGGACGTGTAGTCCTCTGAAGGTGAGGGCGTGTAGTCCTCTGAAGGGGAGGGCGTGTAGCCCCAAGAAAGCGAGGGCGTGGAGTCCTCGGAAGGCGAGGATGTGTAGTACTCCGAAGGTGAGGGCATCTAGCCCTGTGAAGGCGAGGTCGTGTCGCCTTCTAAAGGTGAGGACGTGTAGTCCTCTGAAGGAGAGGACGTGTAGCCCTCTGAAGGCGGGGACGTGTAGTCCTCTAAAGGTAAGGGCGTGTAGCACTCTTAAGGTGAGGACGTGTAGTCCTCTGAAGGTACGGACGTGTAGTCCTTTGAAGGTGCGGACGTGTACTCCACTGAAGGGGAGGACATGTAGTCCTATGAAAGCGAGGACGTGTAGTCGTCTAAAGGCGAGGACGTGTATTCCTCTGAAGGTGATGGTGTGTAGCCCTTTGAGGTGAGGTCGTGTAGTCCTTTTAAGGTGAGGGCGTGTTGCCTTCTGAAGGTCAGGACATGTAGTCCTCTGAAGGTGAGGACATGCAGTCCTCTGAAGGCGAGGGCTTGTACACCTCTAAAGGCGAGGGTGTGTAGCCCTCTAAAGGCGAGGACGTGTAGTCCTTTTTAAGGAGAGGGCGTGTAGCCCTCTGAAGGTGAGGCCGTGTAGTCCTCTGAAGGCGAGCACGTGTAGTCCTCTGAAGGTGAGGGTGTGTAGCCCTCTGAAGGCAAGGATGTGTAGCCCTCTGAGGGCGAGGACGTGTAGTCCTCTGAAGGTGAGGGCGTGTAGCACTCTAAAGGTGAAGGCGTGTAGTACTCTGAAGGTGAGGACGTGTAGTCCTCTGAAGGTGAGGACGTGTAGTCCTCTAAAGGTGAGGACGTGTAGTCCTTTGAAGGCGAGGAAGTGTAGTCCTCTGAAGGCGAGGACATGTAGCCCTCTGAAGGTGACGGTGTGTAGCCATCTGAAGGCAAGGACGTGTAGTCCTCTGAAGGTGAGCACGTGTAGTCCTCTAAAGGCAAGGACGTGTTGTCCTCGGAAGGTGAGTAATTGTACTCCTCTGAAGGGGAGAACATGTAGTCCTCTGAAGGCGAGGGCGTGCAGTCCTCTAAAGGTGAGGGCGTGTAGCCCTCTGAAGGTGAGGACGTGTAGTCTTCTGAAGGGTAGGGCGTGTAGCCCCACGAAAACGAGGGCGTGGAGTCCTCGCAAGGCGAGCATGTGTAGTACTCTCAAGGTGAGGGCATCTAGCCCTATGAAGTCGAGGACGTGTAGCCTTCTGAAGCTGAGGATGTGTAGTACTCTGAAGGAGAGGACGTGTAGCCCTTTGACGGCGGGGACGTGTAGTCCTCTGAAGGAGAGGACGTGTAGCCCTCTGAAGGCGAGGAAGTGTAGTCCTCTGAAGGCGAGGACGTGTAGTCCTTTGATGGAAGGGACGAGTAGTCTTCTGAAGGTGAGCGTGTGTAGCCCACTGAAGGCGAGGGCGTATAGGCCTTTTAAGGTGAGGGCGTGTTGCCCTCTGAAGGTCAAGACGTGTAGTCCTCTAAAGGTGAGGACATGTAGTCCTCTGAAGGCGAGGGCGTGTACACCTCTAAAGGCGAGGGTGTGTAGCCCTCTAAAGGCAAGGACCTGTAGTCCTTTTAAGGTGAGGGCGTGTAACCCTCTGAAGGTGAGGCCGTGTAGTCCTCTGAAGGCGAGCACGGGAAGTCCATCGAAGGTGAGGACGTGTAGCCCTCTGAAGGCAAGGACGTGTAGCCTTCTGAAGGCGAGGAGGTGTAGTCTTTTGAAGGTGAGTGCGTGTAGCCCTCTGAAGGCAAGGACGTGTAGCCCTCTGAAGGCGAGGACGTGTAGTCCTCTAAAGGTGAGGGCGTGTAGCCCTCTAGAGGTGATGACGTGTAGTCCGCTGAAGGTGACGGTGTGTAGCCCTCTGAAGGCGAGAATGTGTAGTCCTCTGAAAGTGAGCACGTGTAATCCTCTGAAGGTGAGGACATGTAGTCCTCTGAAGGCGACAACGTGTACTCCTCTGAAGGCAAGAGTGTGTAGCCCTCTGAAGGCGAGGACGTGTAGTCCTCTAAAGGGAAGGGCGTGTAGCCCCACGAAAGCGAGGGCGCGAAGTCTTCTGAAGGCGAGGACATGTAGTTCTCTGAAGGTGAGGGCATCTAGCCCTGTGAAGGCGAGGGCGTGTAGCCTTCTAAAGGTGAGCACATGTAGTCATCTGAAGGTGACGACGTGTAGCCCTCTGAAGGCGGGGACGTGTAGTCCTCTGAAGGTGAGGGCGTGTAGTCCTCTGAAGGGGAGGGCGTGTAGCCCCACGAAAGCGAGGGCGTGGTGTCCTCGGAAGGCGAGGACGTGTAGTACTCTGAAGGTGAGGGCATCTAGCCCTGTGAAGGCGAGGACGTGTAGCCTTCTAAAGGTGAGGACGTGTAGTCCTCTGAAGGAGAGGACGTGTAGCCCTCTGAAGGCAGGGACGTGTAGTCCTCTGAAGGTAAGGATGTGTAGCACTCTTAAGGTAAGGACGTGTAGTCCTCTGAAGTTGAGGACGTGTAGTCCTTTGAAGGCAAGGATGAGTAGTCCTCTGAAGGTGAGGGTGTGTAACCCTTGGAAGGCGAGGGCGTGTAGGCCTTTTAAGGTGAGGGCGTGTTGCCCTCTGAAGGTCAAGACGTGTAGTCCTCTGAAGGTGAGGACATGTAGTCCTCTGAAGGCGAGGGCATGTACACCTCTAAAGGCGAGGGTGTGTAGCCCTCTAAAGGCGAGGACCTGTAGTCCTTTTAAGGTGAGGGCGTGTAGCTCTCTGAAGGTGAGGCCGTGTAGTCCTCTTATGGCGAGCACGGGTAGTCCATTGAAGGTGAGGGCGTGTAGCCCTCTAAAGGCAAGGATGTGTAGCCCTCTGAAGGCGAGGACGTGTAGTCCTCTGAAAGTGAGGGCGTGTAGCCCTCTGGAGGTGAAGACATGTAGTCCTCTGAAGTTGACTCTGTGTAGCCCTCTGAAGCCGAGGATGTGTAGTCCTTTAAAGGAGAGCACGTGTAGTCCTCTGAAGGCGAGGATGTGTAGTCCTCGGAAGGTGAGGACGTGTACTCCACTGAAGGGGAGGACATGTAGTCCTATGAAAGCGAGGACGTGTAGTCGTCTAAAGGTGAGGGCGTGTAGCCCTCTAAAGGTGAGGACGTGTAGTCCTCTGATGGTGAGGACGTGTAGTCCTCTAAAGGCGAGGACGTGTATTCCTCTGAAGGTGATGGTGTGTAGCCCTTTGAAGGTGAGGCCGTGTAGTCCTTTTAACGTGAGGGCGTGTGGCCCTCTGAAGGTCAGGACGTGTAGTCCTCTGAAGGTCAGGACATGTAGTCATCTGAAGGCGAGGGCGTGTACACCTCTAAAGTCGAGGGTGTGTAGCCCTCTAAAGTCGAAGACGTGTAGTCCTTTTAAGGAGAGGGCGTGTAGCCCTCTGAAGGTGAGGTCGTGTAGTCCTCTGAAGGCGAGCACGTGTAGTCCTCTGAGGTGAGGGTGTGTAGCCCTCTGAATGCAAGGATGTGTAGCCCTCTGAAGGGGAGGACGTATAGTCCTATGAAGGTGAGGGCGTGTAGCCCTCTGAAGGTGAGGGCGTGTAGTGCTCTGAAGGTGAGGACGTGTAGTCCTCTGAAGGTGAGGATGTGTAGTCCTCTAAAGGTGAGGACGTGTAGTCCTTTGAAGGCGAGGAAGTGTAGTCCTCTGAAGGCGAGGACGTGTAGCCCTCTGAAGGTGATGGTGTGTAGCCATCTGAAGGCAAGGACGTGTAGTCCTCTGAAGGGGAGCGCGTGTAGCCCCACGAAAGCGAGGGCGCGTAGTCCTCTGAAGGCGAGGACATGTAGTCCTCTGAAAGTGAGGGCATCTAGCCCTGTAAAGGCGAGGGTGTGTAGCCTTCTAAAGGTGAGCACATATAGTCATCTGAAGGTGAGGACGTGTAGCCCTCTGAAGGCGGGGACGTGTAGTCCTCTGAAGGTGAGGGCGTGTAGTCCTCTGAAGGGGAGGGCGTGTAGCACTCTGAAGGTGAAGGCGTGTAGTACTCTGAAGGTGAGGACGTGTAGTCCTCTGAAGGTGAGGACGTGTAGTCCTCTAAAGGTGAGGACGTGTAGTCCTTTGAAGGCGAGGAAGTGTAGTCCTCTGAAGGCGAGGACATGTAGCCCTCTGAAGGTGACGCTGTGTAGCCATCTGAAGGCAAGGACGTGTAGTCCTCTGAAGGTGAGCACGTGTAGTCCTCTAAAGGCAAGGACGTGTTGTCCTCGGAATGTGAGTTATTGTACTCCTCTGAAGGGGAGGACATGTAGTCCTCTGAAGGCGAGGGCGTGCAGTCCTCTAAAGCTGAGGGCGTGTAGCCCTCTGAAGGTGAGAAGGTGTAGTCTTCTGAAGGGGAGGGCGTGTAGCCCCACGAAAATGAGGGCGTGGAGTCCTCGGAAGGCGAGCATGTGTAGTACTCTCAAGGTGAGGGCATCTAGCCCTATGAAGCCGAGGACGTGTAGCCTTCTGAAGCTGAGGATGTGTAGTCCTCTGAAGGAGAGGACGTGTAGCCCTTTGACGGCGGGGACGTGTAGTCCTCTGAAGGAGAGGACGTGTAGCCCTCTGAAGGCGAGGAAGTGTAGTCCTCTGAAGGCGAGGACGTGTAGTCCTTTGATGGAAGGGACGAGTAGTCTTCTGAAGGTGAGCGTGTGTAGCCCTCTGAAGGTGAGGGCGTGTAGGCCTTTTAAGGTGAGGGCGTGTTGCCCTCTGAAGGTCAAGATGTGTTGTCCTCTAAAGGTGAGGACATGTAGTCCTCTGAAGGCGAGGGCGTGTACACCTCTAAAGGCGAGGGTGTGTAGCCCTCTAAAGGCAAGGACCTGTTGTCCTTTTAAGGTGAGGGCGTGTAGCCCTCTGAAGGTGAGGCCGTGTAGTCCTCTGAAGGCGAGCACGGGAAGTCCATCGAAGGTGAGGACGTGTAGCCCTCTGAAGGCAAGGACGTGTAGCCTTCTGAAGGCGAGGAGGTGTAGTCCTTTGAAGGTGAGTGCGTGTAGCCATCTGAAGGCAAGGACGTGTAGCCCTCTGAAGGCAAGGACGTGTAGTCCTCTAAAGGTGAGGGCGTGTAGCCCTCTAGAGGTGATAATGTGTAGTCCGCTGAAGGTGACGGTGTGTAGCCCTCTGAAGGCGAGAATGTGTAGTTCTCTGAAGGTGAGCACGTGTAATCCTCTGAAGGTGAGGACATGTAGTCCTCTGAAGGCGACAACGTGTACTCCTCTGAAGGCAAGAGTCTGTAGCCCTCTGAAGGCGAGGACGTGTAGTCCTCTGAAGGGAAGGGCGTGTAGCCCCACGAAAGCGAGGGCGTGTAGTCCTCTGAAGGCGAGGACATGTAGTTCTCTAAAGGTGAGGGCATCTAGCCCTGTGAAGGTGAGGGCGTGTAGCCTTCTAAAGGTGAGCACATGTAGTCATCTGAAGGTGAGGACGTGTAGCCCTCTGAAGGCGGGGACGTGTAGTCCTCTGAAGGTGAGGGCGTGTAGTCCTCTGAAGGGGAGGGCGTGTAGCCCCACGAAAGCGAGGGCGTGGTGTCCTCGGAAGGCGAGGACGTGTATTCCTCTGAAGGTGATGGTGTGTAGCCCTTTGAAGGTGAGGCCGTGTAGTCCTTTTAACGTGAGGGCGTGTTGCCCTCTGAAGGTCAGGACGTGTAGTCCTCTGAAGGTCAGGACATGTAGTCCTCTGAAGGCGAGGGCGTGTACACCTCTAAAGGCGAGGGTGTGAAGCCCTCTAAAGTCGAAGACGTGTAGTCCTTTTAAGGAGAGGGCGTGTAGCCCTCTGAAGGTGAGGCCGTGTAGTCCTCTGAAGGCGAGCACGTGTAGTCCTCTGAGGTGAGGGTGTGTAGCCCTCTGAATGCAAGGATGTGTAGCCCTCTGAAGGGGAGGACGTATAGTCCTCTGAAGGTGAGGGCGTGTAGCCCTCTGAAGGTGAGGGCGTGTAGTGCTCTGAAGGTGAGGACGTGTAGTCCTCTGAAGGTGAGGACGTGTATTCCTTTGAAGGCGAGGAAGTGTAGTCCTCTGAAGGCAAGGACGTGTACCCCTCTGAAGGTAATGGTGTGTATCCTTCTGAAGGCAAGGACGTGTACTCCTCGAAAGGTGAGGAAATGTACTCCTCTGATGGGGGGAGGACATGTAGTCCTCTGAAGGCAAGGGCGTGCAGTCCTCTAAAGGTGAGGGCGTGAAGCCCTGTGAAGGTGAGGAAGTGTAATCCTCTGAAAGGGAGGGCGTGTAGCCCCACGAAAGCGGGGGCGTGGAGTCCTCGGATGGCGAGCACGTGTAGTACTCTCAAGGTGAGGGCATCTAGCCTGTGAAGGCGAGGACGTGTAGCCTTCTGAAGCCGAGGACGCGTAGTCCTCTGAAGGAGAGGACGTGTAGCCCTTTGTAGGCGGGGGCGTGTAGTCCTCTGAAGGAAAGGACGTCTAGCCCTCTGAAGGCCAGGAAGTGTAGTCCTCTGAAGGCGAGGACGTGTAGTCCTTTGAAGGAAGGGACGAGTAGTCTTCTGAAGGTGAGCGTGTGTAGCCCTCTGAAGGCGAGGGCGTGTAGGCCTTTTAAGGTGAGTGCGTTCCGCCCTCTGAAGGTTAGGATCTGTAGTCCTCTGAAGGTGAGGACATGTAGTCCTCTGAAGGTGAGGGCGTGTGCACCTCTAAAGGCGAGGGTGTGTAGCCCTCTAGAGGCGAGGACCTGTAGTCCTTTTAAGGTGAGTGCATTTAGCCCTCTGAAGGTAAGGCCGTGTAGTCCTCTAAAGGCGAGCACGTGTAGTCCTCTAAAGGTGACGGCGTGTAATCCTCTGATGGTGAGCACGTGTAGTCCTCTAAAAGTCAGGATGTGTAGTCCTTTGAAGGCGAGGAAGTGTAGTCCTCTGAAGGCGAGGACGTGTTGTCCTCTGAAGGTGACGGTGTGTAGCCATCTGAAGGCAAGGACGTGTAGTCCTTTGAAGGTGAGCACGTGTATTCCTCTAAAGGCGAGGACGTGTAGTCCTTGGAAGGTGAGAAATGTACTCCTCTGAAGGGGAGGACATGTAGTCCTCTAAAGGTGAGGGCGTGTAGCCCTCTAGAGGTGAGGACGTGTAGTCCTCTAAAGGTGACGGTGTGTAGTCCTCTGAAGGCGAGGACATGTAGTCCTCTGAAGGTGAGGGCATCTAGCCCTGTGAAGGCGAGGGCGTGTAGCCTTCTAAAGGTGAGCACATGTAGTCATTTGAAGGTGAGGACGTGTAACCCTCTGAAGGCGGGGACGTGTAGTCCTCTGAAGGTGAGGGCGTGTAGTCCTCTAAAGGGGAGGGCGTGTAGCCCCATGAAAGCGAGGGCGTGGAGTCCTCGGAAAGCGAGGACGTGTAGTACTCTGAAGGTGAGGGCATCTATCCCTATGAAGGCGTGGACGTGTAGCCTTCTAAAGGTGAGGACATGTAGCCCTCTGAAGGCGGGGACGTGTAGTCCTCTGAAGGTAAGGGCGTGTAGCACTCTTAAGGTGAGGACGTTTAGTCCTCTGAAGGTGAGGACGTGTAGTCCTTTGAAGGCAGGGACGAGTAGTCCTATGAAGGTGAGGGTGTGTAGCCCTCTGAAGGCGAGGGCGTGTAGGCCTTTTAAGGTGAGGGCGTGTTGCCCTCTGAAGGTCAAGACGTGTAGTCCTCTGAAGGTGAGGACATGTAGTCCTCTGAAGGCGAGGGTGTGTAGCCCTCTAAAGGCGAGGACCTGTAGTCCTTTTAAGGTGAGGGCATGTACCCTCTAAAGGTAAGGCCATGTAGTCCTCTGAAGGTGAGCACGTCTAGTCCCCTAAAGGCGAGGACGTGTTGTCCTCGGAAGGTGAGGAAATGTACTCCTTTGAAGGGGAGGACAAGCAGTCCTCTGAAGGCGAGGGCGTGCAGTCCTCAAAAGGTTAGGGAGTGTAGCCCTCTGAAGTTGATGACGTGTAGTCCTCTGAAGGGGAGGGCGTGTAGCCCTACGAAAGCGAGGGCGTAGAGTCCTCGGAAGGCGAGGACGTGTAGTACTCTCAAGGTGAGGGAATCTAGCCCTCAGAAGGCGAGGAGGTGTAGTCCTCTGAAGGTGAGCATGTGTAGTCCTCTGAAGGCGAGGATGTGTAGTCCTCGGAAGGTGAGGACGTGTACTCCATTGAAGGGGAGGACGTGGAGTGCTTTGAAAGCGAGGACATGTAGGCATTTTAAGCTGAGGGCGTGTTGCCCTCTGAAGGTCAGGACTAGTAATCCTCTGAAGGTGAGCGTGTGTTGCCCTCTGAAGGCGAGGGCGTGTAGGCCTTTTAAGGTGAAGGCGTGTTGCCCTCTGAAGGTCAGAAACCGTTATTCCTCTGAAGGTGA
>NC_016090.4:15627822-15628549 GCF_000004515.6 Glycine max | reverse complement strand
TAGCCCTCTGAAGGCGAGGGGGTGCGGTCCTCTAAAGGTGAGGGCGTGTAGCCCTTTCAAGGTGAGGACGTGTAGTCCTCTGAAGGGGAGGGCGTCTAGCCCCACGAAAGCGAGGACATGTAGTCCCCTGAGGGTGAGGGCATCAAGCCCTGTGAAGGCGGGGGCGTGTAGCCATCTAAAGGTGAGCACATGTAGTCATCTGAAGGTGAGAACGTGTAGCCCTCTGAAGGCGGGGACGTGTAGTCCTCTGAAGGTGAGGGCATGTTGTCCTCTGAAGGGGAGGGCGTGTAGCCCCACGAAAGCGAGGACGTGGAGTACTCGGAAAGCGAGGACGTGTAGTACTCTGAAGGTGAGGGCATCTACCCCTGTGAAGGCGAGGACGTGTAGCCTTCTGAAAGTGAGGACGTGTAGTCCTCTGAAGGAGAGGACGTGTAGCCCTCTGAAGTCGGGGACGTGTAGTCCTCTGATGGTAAGGGTGTGTAGCACTCTTAAGGTGAGGACGTGTAGTCCTCTGAAAGTGAGGACGTGTAGTCCTTCGAAGGCAGGGACGAGTAGTCTACTGAAGGTGAGGGTGTGTAGCCCTCTGAAGGCGAGGGCGTGTGGGCCTTTTAAGGTGAGGACGTGTTGCCCTCTGAAGGTCACGACGTGTAGTACTCTAAAGGTGAGGACATGTAGTCCTCTAAGGCGAGGACTTGTAGTCCTTTAAAGGCGAGGGTGTGTAGCCCTC
>NC_016090.4:15625832-15627722 GCF_000004515.6 Glycine max | reverse complement strand
CATGTACCATCTGAAGGTAAGGCCGTGTAGTCCTCTGAAGGTGAGCACGTCTAGTCCCCTAAAGGCGAGGACGTGTTGTCCTCGGAGGTGAGGAAATGTACTCCTTTGAAGGGGAGGACAAGCAGTCCTCTGAATGCGAGGGCGTGTAGTCCTCAAAAGGTTAGGGCGTGTAGCCCTCTGAAGTTGATGACGTGTAGTCCTCTGAAGGGGAGGGCGTGTAGCCCTACGAAAGCGAGGGCGTAGAGTCCTCGGAAGGCGAGGACGTGTAGTACTCTCAAGGTGAGGGAATCTAGCCCTCTGAAGGCGAGGAGGTGTAGTCCTCTGAAGGTGAGCATGTGTAGTCCTCTGAAGGCGATGATGTGTAGTCCTCTCAAAGTGAGGACTTGTACTCCACTGATAGGGAGGACGTGTAGTGCTCTCAAGCGAGGACATGTAGCCTTTTAAGCTGAGGGCGTGTTGCCCTCTCAAGGTCAGGACCAGTAATCCTCTGAAGGTGAGCGTGTGTTGTCCTCTGAAGGCTAAGGCGTGTAGGCCTTTTAAGGTGAAGGCGTGTTGCCCTCTGAAGGTCAGGACCGTTATTCCTCTGAAGGTGAGGGCATGTTGTCCTCTGAAGGGGAGGGCGTGTAGCCCCACGAAAGCGAGGGCGTGGAGTCCTTGGAAAGCGAGGACGTGTAGTACTCTGAAGGTGAGGGCATCTACCCCTGTGAAGGCGAGGACGTGTAGCCTTCTGAAGGTGAGGACGTGTAGTCCTGTAAAGGAGAGGACGTGTAGCCCTTTGAAGTCGGGGACGTGTAGTCCTCTGATGGTAAGGGTGTGTAGCACTCTTAAGGTGAGGACGTGTAGTCCTCTGAAAGTGAGGACGTGTAGTCCTTTGAAGGCAGGGACGAGTAGTCCTCTGAAGGTGAGGGTGTGTAGCCCTCTGAAGGCGAGGGCGTGTAGGCCTTTTAAGGTGAGGGCGTGTTGGCCTCTGAAGGTCAGGACGTGTAGTGCTCTAAAGGTGAGGACATGTAGTCCTCTAAAGGCGTGGGCGTGTACACCTCTAAAGGCGAGGGTGTGTAGCCCTCTGAAGGCGAGGACCTGTAGTCCTTTTAAGGTGAGGGCATGTACCCTCTGAAGGTAAGGCCATGTAGTTCTCTGAAGGCGAGCACGTGTAGTCCACTGAAGGTGAGGACGTGTAGCCCTCTGAAGGCAAGGACGTGTAGCCCTCTGAAGGAGAGGACGTGTAGTCCTCTGAAGGTGAGGGCGTGTAGCCCTCTTGAGGTGAGGACGTGTACTCCTCTGAAGGTGAGGGCATCTAGCCCTCTGAAGGCGAGGATGGGTAGTCCCCTGATGGTGAGCACGTGTAGTCCTCTGAAGGCGAGGATGTGTAGTCCTCGGAAGGTGAGGATTGTACTCCACTGAAGGGGAGGACGTGTAGTGCTCTGAATGCGAGGACATGTAGGCATTTTAAGGTGAGGGCGTGTTGCCCTCTGAAGGTCAGGACCAGTAATCCTCTGAAGGTGAGCGTGTGTTGCCCTCTGAAGGCGAGGGCATGTAGTCCTCTGAAGGTGAGGGCATGTAGTCCTCTGAAGGCGAGGGCATGTAGTCCTCTGAAGGCGAGGGCGTGTTCACCTCTAAAGGCGAGGGTGTGTAGCCCTCTAAAGGCGAGGACCTGTAGTCCTTTTAAGGTGAGGGTATGTAGCCCTCTGAAGGTAAGGCCGTGTAGTCCTCTGAAGGTGAGGGCGTGTAGCCCTATGGAGGTGAGGACATGTAGTCCTCTGAAGGTGATGGTGTGTAGCCCTCTGAAGGCGAGAATGTGTAGTCCTCTGAAGGTGAGCACGTGTAATCCTCTGAAGGTGAGGACATGTAGTCCTTTGAAGGCGACGACGTGGTACTTAGAGATATAGCAAG
>NC_016090.4:15622059-15625080 GCF_000004515.6 Glycine max | reverse complement strand
TCCTCTGAAGGTGAGGACATGTAGTCCTCTGAAGGCGACGACGTGTACTCCTATGATGGCAAGATTGTGTAGACCTCTGAAGGCGAGGACGTGTAGTCCTCTGTAGGGGAGGGCGTGTAGCCCCATGAAAGCGATGGCGCGTAGTCCTCTGAAAGGCGAGGACATGTAGTACTCTGAAGGTGAGGGCATCTAGCCCTGTGTAGGGGAGGGCGTGTAGCCTTCTAAAGGTGAGCACATGTAGTCATCTGAAGGTGAGGAGGTGTAGCCCTCTGAAGTTGGGGACGTGTAGTCCTCTGAAGGTGAGGGCGTGCAGTCATCAAAAGGGGAGGGCGTGTAGTCCTCTGAAGGTGAGGACGTGTTGTCCTCTTAAGGTGAGGACATGTGGCCTGCTGAAGGTGAGGACTAGTAGCCCTCTAAAGGCGAGGCCGTGTAGCCCTCTAAAGGAAAGGACGGGTAGTCCTCTGAAAGGGAGGGTGTGTAGCCCTCTAGAGGTGAGAACGTGTAGTCCTTTGAAGGTGAGGGCGTGTAGCCCTACAAAGGCGAAGACGTGTACCCCTCTAAAGGCGAGGGTGTGTAGCCCTCTAAAGGCAAGGGCGTGTAGCCCTACAAAGGCGAGGACGTGTACACCTCCGAAGGTAAGGGCGTGTAGCCCTCTGAAGGCAAGGACGTGTAGCCCTCTGAAGGTGAGGACGTGTAGTCTTCTGAAGGTGACGGTGTGTAGCCCTCTGAAGGTGAGCACGTGTAATCCTCTGAAGGTGAGGACATGTAGTCCTCTGAAGGCGATGACGTGTACTCCTCTAAAGGCAAGAGTGTGTAGCCCTCTTAAGGCAAGGACGTGTAGTCCTCTGAAGGGAAGGGCGTGTAGCCCCACGAAAGCGAGGGCGCGTAGTCCTCCGAAGGCGAGGACATGTAGTCCACTGAAGGTGAGGGAATCTAGCCCTGTGAAGGCGAGGGCGTGTAGCCTTCTAAAGGTGAGCACATGTAGTCATCTGAAGGTGAGGACGTGTAGCCCTCTGAAGGCAGGGACGTGTAGTCCTCTGAAGGTGAGGACATGTAGTCCTGTGAAGGCAGGGACGAGTAGTCCTCTGAAGGTGAGGGTTTATTGCCCTCTGATGGCGAGGGCGTGTAGGCCTTTATGGTGCGGGCGTGTTGCCCTCTGAAGGTTAGGACGTGTAGTCCTCTGAAGGTGAGGACATGTAGTCCTCTAAAGGCGAGGGCGTGTACACCTCTAAAGGCGAGGGTGTGTAGCCCTCTAAAGGCGAGGACGTGTAGTCCTTTTAAGGTGAGGGCGAGTAGCCCTCTGAAGGTGAGGCCGTGTAGTCCTCTGAAGGCGAGCACGTGTAGTCCTCTGAAGGTGAAGGCATGTAGCTCTCTGAAGGCGAGGACGTGTAGTCATCTGAAGGTGAGGGCGTGTAGCCCTCTGAAGGTGACGGCGTGTAATCCTCTGAAGGTGAGGACGTGTAGTCCTCTAAAAGTCAGGATGTGTAGTCCTTTGAAGGCGAGGAAGTGTAGTCCTCTGAAGGCGAGGACGTGTTGTCCTCTGAAGGTGACGGTGTGTAGCCATCTGAAGGCAAGGACGTGTAGTCCTTTGAAGGTGAGCACGTGTATTCCTCTAAAGGCGAGGACGTGAAGTCCTTGGAAGGTGAGAAATGTACTCCTCTGAAGGGGAGAAATGTAGTCCTCTAAAGGTGAGGGCGTGTAGCCCTCTAGAGGTGAGGATGTGTAGTCCTCTGAAAGTGACGGTGTGTAGTACTCTGAAGGCGAGGACATGTAGTCCTCTGAAGGTGAGGGCATCTAGCCCTGTGAAGGCGAGGGCGTGTAGCCTTCTAAAGGTGAGCACATGTAGTCATTTGAGGGTGAGGACGTGTAGCCCTCTGAAGGCGGGGACGTGTAGTCCTCTGAAGGTGAGGGGGTGTAGTCCTCTAAAGGGGAGGGCGTGTAGCCCCATGAGAGCGAGGACGTGTAGTACTCTGAAGGTGAGGGCATCTATCCCTGTGAAGGTGAGGCCATTTATCCCTGTGATGGCGAGGACGTGTAGCCTTCTAAAGGTGAGGACATGTAGCCCTCTGAAGGCGGGGACGTGTAGTCCTCTGAAGGTAAGGGCGTGTAGCACTCTTAAGGTGAGGACGTGTAGTCCTCTGAAGGTGAGGACGTGTAGTCCTTTGAAGGAAGGGACGAGTAGTCCTCTGAAGGTGAGGGTGTGTAGCCCTCTGACGGCGAGGGCGTGTAGGCCTTTTAAGGTGAGGACGTGTAGCCCTCTGAAGGTCAGGACGTGTAGTACTCTAAAGGGGAGGGCGTGTAGCCCCATGAAAGCGAGGGCGTGGAGTCCTCGAAAAGCAAGGACGTGTAGTACTCTGAAGGTGAGGCCATTTATCCCTGTCAAGGCGAGGATGTCTAGTCCTCTGAAGGTGAGCACGTGTAATCCTCTGAAGGTCAGGACATGTAGTCCTCTGATGAAGCCGACGTGTACACCTCTGAAGGCAAGAGTGTGTAGCCCTCTGAAGGCGAGCACATGTAGTCATCTGAAGGTGAGGACGTGTAGTCCGCTGAAGGTGAGGCCGTGTAGTCCTCTGAAGGGGAGGGCGTGTAGCCCCACAAAAGCGAGGGCGTGGAGTTCTCAGAAGGCAAGGACGTGTAGTCCTCTAAAGGTGTGGGCATCTAGCCCTGTGAAGGCTAGGATGTGTAGCCTTGTAAAGGTGAGGATGTGTCATCCTTTGAAGTTAAGGGCGTGTAGCACTCTTAAGGTGAGGATGTGTAGTCCAATGAAGGTAAGGACGTGTAGTCCTTTGAAGGCAGGGACGAGTAGTTCTCTGAAGGTGAGGGTGTGTAACCCTCTGAAGGCGAGGGCGTGTACACCTCTAAAGACGAGGGTGTGTAGCCCTCTAAAGGCGAGGACCTGTAGTCCTTTTAAGGTGAGGGCGGGTAGCCCTCTGAAGGTGAGGCCGTGTAGTCCCCTGAAGCCGAGCACGTGTAGTCCACTGAAGGTGAGGGCGAGTAGCCCTCTGAAGGTGAGGACGTGTA
>NC_016090.4:15620002-15621904 GCF_000004515.6 Glycine max | reverse complement strand
GGGAGGACATGAAGTCCTATGAAAGCGAGGATGTGTAGTCCTCTAAAGGTGAGGACGTGTAGTCCTCTGAAGTCGGGGACGTGTAGTCCTCTGATGGTAAGGGTGTGTAGCACTCTTAAGGTGAGGACGTGTAGTCCTCTGAAAGTGAGGACGTGTAGTCCTTCGAAGGCAGGGACGAGTAGTCTACTGAAGGTGAGGGTGTGTAGCCCTCTGAAGGCGAGGGCGTGTGGGCCTTTTAAGGTGAGGACGTGTTGCCCTCTGAAGGTCAGGACGTGTAGTACTCTAAAGGTGAGGACATGTAGTCCTCTAAAGGCGAGGACTTGTAGTCCTTTTAAGGTGAGGGCATGTACCATCTGAAGGTAAGGCCGTGTAGTCCTCTGAAGGTGAGCACGTCTAGTCCCCTAAAGGCGAGGACGTGTTGTCCTCGGAAGGTGAGGAAATGTTCTCCTTTGAAGGGGAGGACAAGCAGTCCTCTGAATGCGAGGGCGTGTAGTCCTCAAAAGGTTAGGGCGTGTAGCCCTCTGAAGTTGATGACGTGTAGTCCTCTGAAGGGGAGGGCGTGTAGCCCTACGAAAGTGAGGGCGTAGAGTCCTCGGAAGGCGAGGACGTGTAGTACTCTCAAGGTGAGGGAATCTAGCCCTCTGAAGGCGAGGAGGTGTAGTCCTCTGAAGGTGAGCATGTGTAGGCCTCTGAAGGCGAGGATGTGTAGTCCTCGGAAGGTGAGGACGTGTACTCCACTGAAGGGGAGGACGTGTAGTGCTTTGAAAGCGAGGACATGTAGGCATTTTAAGCTGAGGGCGTGTTGCCCTCTGAAGGCGAGGGCGTGTAGGCCTTTTAAGGTGAGGGCGTGTTGCCCTCTGAAGGTCAGGAACGTTAGTCCTCTGAAGGTGAGGACATGAAGTCCTCTTAAGGCGAGGGCGTGTACACCTCTAACGGCGAGGGTGTGTAGGCCTCTAAAGGCGAGGACCTGAAGTCCATTTAAGGTGAGGGCATGTAGCCCTCTGAAGGCAAGGCCGTGTAGTCCTCTGAAGGTGAGGGCGTGTAGCCCTCAGGAGGTGAGGACGTGTAGTTCTCTGAAGGTGACGGTGTGTAGCCCTCTGAAAGCGAGAATATGTAGTCCTCTTAAGGTGAGCACGTGTAATCCTCTAAAGGTGAGGACATGTAGTCCTCTGAAGGCAACGACGTGTACTCCTCTGAAGGCAAGAGGGTGTAGCCCTCTGAAGGCGAGGACGTGTAGCCCTCTGAAGGCGAGGGGGTGCGGTCCTCTAAAGGTGAGGGCGTGTAACCTCTAACGGCGAAGGTGTGTAGGCCTCTAAAGGCGAGGACCTGAAGTCCTTTTAAGGTGAGGGCATGTAGCCCTCTAAAGGCAAGGCTGTGTAGTCCTCTGAAGGTGAGGGCGTGTTGCCCTCAGGAGGTGAGGACGTGTAGTCCTCTGAAGGTGACGGTGTGTAGCCCTCTGAAAGCGAGAATGTGTAGTCCTCTGAAGGTGAGCATGTGTAATCCTCTGAAGGTGAGGACATGTAGTCCTCTGAAGGCGACGACATGTACTCCTATGATAGCAAGATTGTGTAGACCTCTGAAGGCGAGGACGTGTAGTCCTCTGAAGGGGAGGGCGTGTATCCCCATGAAAGCGAGGGCGCGTAGTCCTCTGAAGGCGAGGACATGTAGTCCTCTGAAGGTGAGGGCATCTAGCCCTTTGCAGGCGAGGGCGTGTAGCCTTCTAAAGGTGAGCACATGTAGTCATCTGAAGGTGAGGACGTGTAGCCCTCTGAAGGCGGGGACGTGTAGTCCTCTAAAGGGGAGGGCATGTAGCCCCACGAAAGCGAGGGCGTGGAGTCCTCGAAAGCGAGGGAGTGGAGTCCTCGAAAAGCGATTACATTAGGTACTCTGAAGGTGAGGGCA
>NC_016090.4:15529039-15619887 GCF_000004515.6 Glycine max | reverse complement strand
GGACCAGTTGTCCTCTGAAGGTGAGGGTGTGTAGCCCTCTGACGGCGAGGGCGTGTAGGCCTTTTAAGGTGAGGACGTGTAGCCCTCTGAAGGTCAGGACGTGTAGTACTCTAAAGGTGAGGACATGTAGTCCTCTAAAGGCGAGGACCTGTAGTCCTTTTAAGGTGAGGGCATGTACCATCTGAAGGTAAGGCCGTGTAGTCCTCTGAAGGTGAGCACGTCTAGTCCCCTAAAGGGGAGGGCGTGTAGCCCCACGAAAGCGAGGGCGTGGAGTCCTCGAAAAGCAAGGACGTGTAGTACTCTGAAGGTGAGGCCATTTATCCCTGTGATGGCGAGGACGTGTAGCCTTCTAAAGGTGAGGACATGTAGCCCTCTGAAGGCGGGGACGTGTAGTCCTCTGAAGGTAAGGGCGTGTAGCACTCTTAAGGTGAGGACGTGTAGTCCTCTGAAGGTGAGGACGTGTAGTCCTTTGAAGGAAGGGACGAGTAGTCCTCTGAAGGTGAGGGTGTGTAGTCCCTCTGACGGCGAGGGCGTGTAGGCCTTTTAAGGTGAGGACGTGTAGCCCTCTGAAAGTCAGGACGTGTAGTACTCTAAGGGGAGGGCGTGTGCCCCACAAAATCGAGGGCGTGGAGTCTTCGAAAGTAAGGAAGTGGCGTATTCTGAGGGGAGGCCATTTATCCCTGTGATGGCGAGGACGTGTAGCCTTCTAAAGGTGAGGACATGTAGCCCTCTGAAGGCGGGGACGTGTAGTCCTCTGAAGGTAAGGGCGTGTAGCACTCTTAAGGTGAGGACGTGTAGTCCTCTGAAGGTGAGGACGTGTAGTCCTTTGAAGGAAGGGACGAGTAGTCCTCTGAAGGTGAGGGTGTGTAGCCCTCTGACGGCGAGGGCGTGTAGGCCTTTTAAGGTGAGGACGTGTAGCCCCCTGAAGGTCAGGACGTGTAGTACTCTAAAGGTGAGGACATGTAGTCCTCTAAAGGCGAGGACCTGTAGTCCTTTTAAGGTGAGGGCGTGTTGCCCTCTAAAGGCCAGGACCGTTAGTCCTCTAAAGGTGAGGACATGAAGTCCTCTTAAGGAGAGGGCGTGTAACCTCTAACGGCGAAGGTGTGTAGGCCTCTAAAGGCGAGGACCTGAAGTCCTTTTAAGGTGAGGGCATGTATGCCTCTAAAGGCGAGGACCTGAAGTCCTTTTAAGTGTGAGTGGCATGTAGCCCTCTAAAGGCAATGCTGTGTAGTCCTCTGAAGGTGAGGGCGTGTTGCCCTCAGGAGGTGAGGACGTGTAGTCCTCTGAAGGTGACGGTGTGTAGCCCTCTGAAAGCCAGAATGTGTAGTCCTCTGAAGGTGAGCATGTGTAATCCTCTGAAGGTGAGGACATGTAGTCCTCTGAAGGCGAGGACGTGTAGTCTTCTGAAGGGGAGGGCGTGTAGCCCCATGAAAGCAAGGGCGCGTAGTCCTCTGAAGGCGAGGACATGTAGTCCTCTGAAGGTGAGGGCATCTAGCCCTGTGCTGGCGAGGGCGTGTAGCCTTCTAAAGGTGAGCACATGTAGTCATCTGAAGGTGAGGACGTGTAGCCCTCTGAAGGCGGGGACGTGTAGTCCTCTGAAGGTGTGGGCGTGTAGTCCTCTAAAGGGGAGGGCATGTAGCCCCACGAAAGCGAGGGCGTGGAGTCCTCGAAAAGCGATTACGTTAGGTACTCTGAAGGTGAGGGCATCTATCCCTGTGAAGGCGAGGACGTGTAGCCTTCTGAATGTGAGGACATGTAGCCCTCTGAAGGCGGGGATGTGTAGTCCTCTGAAGGTGAGGACGTGTAGTCCTTTGAAGGAAAGGACGAGTTGTCCTCTGAAGGTGAGGGTGTGTAGCCCTCTGAAGGCGAGGGCGTGCAGGCTTTTAAGTTGAGGGCGTGAGCCCTCTGAAGGTCAGGACGTGTAGTCCTCTGAAGGTGAGCGTGTGTAGCCCTCTGAAGACGAGGGCGTGTAGTCCTTTAAGGTGAGGGCGTGTTGTCCTCTGAAGGTCAGGAACGTTAGTCCACTGAAGGTGAGGACATGTAGTCCTCTTAAGGCGAGGGCGTGTACACCTCTAACGGCGAGGGTGTGTAGGCCTCTAAAGGCGAGGACCTGAAGTCCATTTAAGGTGAGGGCATGTAGCCCTCTGAAGGCAAGGCCGTGTAGTCCTCTGAAGGTGAGGGCGTGTAGCCCTTAGGAGGTGAGGACGTGTAGTTCTCTGAAGGTGACGGTGTGTAGCCCTCTGAAAGCGAGAATATGTAGTCCTCTTAAGGTGAGCATGTGTAATCCTCTAAAGGTGAGGACATGTAGTCCTCTGAAGGCAACGACGTGTACTCCTCTGAAGGCAAGAGGGTGTAGCCCTCTGAAGGCGAGGACGTGTAGCCCTCTGAAGGCGAGGGGGTGCGGTCCTCTAAAGGTGAGGGCGTGTAGCCCTTTCAAGGTGAGGACGTGTAGTCCTCTGAAGGGGAGGGCGTCTAGCCCCACGAAAGCGAGGGCGCGTAGTGCTCTGAAGGCGAGGACATGTAGTCCCCTGAAGGTGAGGGCATCAAGCCCTGTGAAGGCGGGGGCGTGTAGCCATCTAATGGTGAGCACATGTAGTCATCTGAAGGTGAGGACGTGTAGCCCTCTGAAGGCGGGGACGTGTAGTCCTCTGAAGGTGAGGGCATGTTGTCCTCTGAAGGGGAGGGCGTGTAGCCCCCCGAAAGCGAGGACGTGGAGTACTTGGAAAGCGAGGACGTGTAGTACTCTGAAGGTGAGGGCATCTACCCCTGTGAAGGCGAGGACGTGTAGCCTTCTGAAGGTGAGGACGTGTAGTCCTCTGAAGGAGAGGACGTGTAGCCCTCTGAAGTCGGGGACGTGTAGTCCTCTGATGGTAAGGGTGTGTAGCACTCTTAAGGTGAGGACGTGTAGTCCTCTGAAAGTGAGGACGTGTAGTCCTTCGAAGGCAGGGACGAGTAGTCCACTGAAGGTGAGGGTGTGTAGCCCTCTGAAGGCGAGGGCGTGTGGGCCTTTTAAGGTGAGGGCGTGTTGCCCTCTGAAGGTCAGGACATGTAGTGCTCTAAAGGTGAGGACATGTAGTCCTCTAAAGGCGAGGGCGTGTACACCTCTAAAGGCGAGGGTGTGTAGCCCTCTAAAGGCGAGGACCTGTAGTCCTTTTAAGGTGAGGGCATGTACCATCTGAAGGTAAGGCCATGTAGTCCTCTGAAGGCGAGCACGTGTAGTCCACTTAACGTGAGGGCGTGTAGCCCTCTGAAGGTGAGGACGTGTAGTCCTCTGAAGGGGAGGGCGTGTAGCCCCACGAAAGCGAGGGCGTGGAGTCCTCCAAAGGCGAGGACGTTAAGTACTCTCAAGGTGAGGGCATCTAGCCCTGTGAAGGCGAGGACGTGTAGCCTTTTGAAGCTAAGGACGTGTAGTCCGCTGAAGGAGAGGACGTGTAGTTCTCTGAAGGCGGGGACGTGTAGTCCTCTGAAGGCGAGGACGTGTAGTCCTTTGAAGGTAAGGACGAGTAGTACTCTGAAGGTGAGGGTGTGTAGCCCTATGAAGGCGAGGGCGTGTACACCTCTAAAGGCGAGGGTTTGTAGCCCTCTAAAGCCGAGGACGTGTAGTCCATTTAAGGTGAGGGCGTGTAGCCCTCTGAAGGTGAGGCCGTGTAGTCCTCTGAAGGTGAGCACGTGTAGTCCACCGATGGCAAGGACGTGTAGCCCTTTGAAGGTGAGGACGTGTAGTCCTCTGAAGGTGACGGCATGTAGCCCTCTTGAGGTGAGGACGTGTACTCCTCTGAAGGTGACGGTGTGTAGTCCTCTGAAGGTGAGCACGTGCAGTCCTCTGAAGGCGAGGATGTGTAGTCCTCGGAAGGTTAGGACGTGTACTGCACTGAAGGGGAGGACATGAAGTCCTATGAAAGCGAGGATGTGTAGTCCTCTAAAGGTGAGGACGTGTAGTCCTCTAAAGGCGAGGACGTGTATTCCTCTGAAGGTGACGGTGTAGTCCTCTAAAGGTGAGGACGTGTAGTCCTCTGAAGGTGAGGACGTGTTGTCCTCTTAAGGTGAGGACATGTGGCCCCCTGAAGGTGAGGACGTGTAGCCCTCTAAAGGCGAGGCCGTGTAGCCCTCTAAAGGAAAGGAAGTGTAGTCCTCTGAAAGGGTGGGTGTGTAGCCCTCTAGAGGTGAGAACGTGTAGTCCTTTGAATGTGAGGTCGTGTTGTCCTCTAAAGGCGAGGACGTGTAGCCCAACAAAGGCGAGGACGTGTACACCTCTAAAGGCGAGGGTGTGTAGGCCTCTGAAGGCAAGGGCGTGTAGCCCTACAAAGGCGAGGACGTGTACACCTCTGAAGGTAAGGGCGTGTAGCCCTCTTAAGGCGAGGACGTGTAGCCCTCTGAAGGCGAGGACGTGTATCCCTCTGAAGGCGAGGACGTGTAGCCCTCTGAAGGCGAGGACGTGTAGTCCTCTGAAGGTTAGGGCGTGTAGCCCTTTGAAGGTGAGGACGTGTAGTCCTCTGAAGGTGACGGTGTGTAGCCCTCTGAAGGCGAGGACGTGTAGTCCTCTGAAGGTGAGCACGTGTAGTCCTCTGATGGTGAGGGCCTCGGAAGGTGAGGACGTGTAGCCCTCTGAAGGTGAGGACGTGTAGTCCTCTGAAAGGTAGGACGTGTAGTCCTCTGAAGGCGAGGGCGTGTAGCCCTCTGAAGGCAAGGACGTGTAGCCCTCTGAAGGGGAGGACGTGTAGTCCTCTGAAGGTGAGTGCGTCTAGCGCTCTGAAGGGAAGGACGTGTATCCCTCTGACGGCGAGGGCGTGTACACCTCTAAAGGCGAGGGTGTGTAGCCCTATAAAGGCGAGGGTGTGTAGTCCTTTTATGGTGAGGGCGTGTAGCCCTCTGAAGGTGAGGCCGTGTAGTCCTCTGATGGCGAGCACGGTAGTCCACTGAAGGTGAGGGCGTGTAGCCCTCTAAAAGCAAGGACGTGTAGCCCTCTGAAGGCGAGGACGTGTAGTCCTCTAAAGGTGAGGGCGTGTAGCCCTCTAAAGGTGAGGGCGTGTAGCCCTCTGAAGGTGACGGTGTGTAGCCCTCTGAAGGCGAGGATGTGTAGTCCTCTGAAGGTGACCACGTGCAGTCCTCTGATGGCGTGGACATGTATTCCTCGGAAGGTGAGGAAATGTACTCCTCTGAAGGGGAGGACATGTAGTCCTCAAAAGGCGAGGGCGTGCAGTCCTCTAAAGGTGAGGGCGTGTAGCTCTAAAGGTGAGGACGTGTAGTCCTCTGAAGGGGAGGACGTGTAGTCCTCTAAAGGCGAGGACGTTTATTCCTTTGAAGGTGACGGTGTGTAGCCCTTTGAAGGTGAGGCCGTGCAGTCATCTTAAGGTAAGGGCGTGTTGCCTTCGGAAGGTAAGGCCGTGTAGTCCTCTGAAGGCGAGGACGTGTAGTCCTCTGAAGGTGAGGGCGTGTAGCCCTCTGAAGGTGAGGGCGTGTAGTCCTCTAAAGGCGAGGGCGTGTACACCTCTAAAGGCGAGGAAGTGTAGTCCTCTGAAGGCGAGGACGTGTAGTCCTCTGAAGGTGACGGTGTGTCGCCATCTGAAGGCAAGGACGTGTAGTCCTCTGAAGGTGAGCACGTGTAGTCCTCTAATGGCGAGGACGTGTATTCCTCGGAAGGTGAGGAAATGTACTCCTCTGAAGGGGAGGACATGTAGTCCTCTGAAGGCGAGGGCGTGCAGTCCTCTAAAGGTGAGGGCGTGTAGCCCTCTTAAGGCGAGGACGTGTAGTCCTCTGAAGGTAAGGGCGTGTAGCCCTCAGTAGGTGAGGACGTGTAGTCCTCTGAAGGTGACGGTGTGTAGCCCTCTGAAGGTGAGGACGTGTAGTCCTCTAAAGGTGAGCACATGAAGTCCTCAAAAGGGGAGGACGTGTAGTCCTTGGAAGGTGAGGACATGTACTCCTCTGAAGGGGAGGACATGTAGTCCTCTGAAGGCGAGGGCGTGTAGTCCTCTGAAGGTGAGGACGTGTAGTCCTCTAAAGGTGATGACGTGTTTGTCCTCTGGAGGTGAGGACGTGTAGTCCACTTGAGGTGAGGACGTGTAGTCCTCTGGAGGTGAGGAAATGTACTCCTCTGATGGGGAGGACATGTAGTCCTCTGAAGGCGAGGGCGTGCAGTCCTCTAAAGGTGAGGGCGTGTGGCCCTCTGAAGGCAAGGACGTGTAGTCCTCTGAAGGCGAGGGCGTGTAGCCCTTTGAAGGTGAGGACGTGTAGTCCTCTGAAGGCGAGGATGTGTAGTCCACTGAAGGTGAGCACGTGTAGTTCCTTCAAGAGAAGAGGACGTGTAGTCCTCTGAAGGTGACGGTGTGTAGCCCTCTGAAGGGCGAGGATGTGTAGTCCTCTGAAGGTGAGCACGTGTAGTCCTCTGAAGGCGTGGATGTGTAGTCCTCGGAAGGGGAGGACGTGTACTACACTGAAGGAAAGGACATGTAGTGCTCTGAAAGCGAGGACGTGTAGGCCTCTTAATGTGAGGGCGTGTTACCCTCTGAAGGTCAGGACCTGTAGTCCTCTGAAGGTGAGGACATCTAGTCCTTTGAAGGCGAGTGCGTGTACACCTCTAAAGGCGAGGGTGTGTGACCCTCTAAAGGCGAGGACCTGTATTCTTTTTAAGGTGAGGGCATGTAGCCCTCTGAAGGTAAGCCCGTGTAGCCCTCTGAAGGCGAGGACATGTAGCCCTCTGGAGGCGAGGACTTGTAGTCCTTTTAAGGTGAGGGCATGGAGCCCTCTGAAGGTAAGCTCGTGTAGTCCTCTGAAGGCGAGCACGTGTCGTCCTCTGAAGGTGAGGGCGTGTAGCCCTCTGAAGGCAAGGACGTGTAACCCTCTGAAGGCGAGGACGTGTAGTCCTGTGATGGCGAGGATGTGTAGTCCTCGGATGGTGAGGACGTGTACTCCTTTGAAGGGGAGGACATGTAGTCCTATGAAAGCGAGGACATGTAGCCCTCTGAAGGTGAGGACTTGTAGTCCTCTGAAGGGAAGGACGTGTAGTCCTCTGAAGGCGAGGGCGTGTAGCCCTCTGAAGGCAAGGACGTGTAGCCCTCTGAAGGGGAGGACGTGTAGTCCTCTGAAGGTGAGGGCGTCTAGCGCTCTGAAGGCAAGGACGTGTAGCCCTCTGAAGGCGAGGGTGTGTACACCTCTAAAGGCGAGGGTGTGTAGCCCCATAAAGGGGAGGGTGTGTAGTCCTTTTATGGTGAGGGCGTGTAGCCCTCTAAAGGTGAGGCCGTGTAGTCCTCTGATGGCGAGCACGTGTAGTCCACTGAAGGTGAGGGCGTGTAGCCCTCTACAGGCAAGGACGTGTAGCCCTCTGAAGGCGAGGCCGTGTAGTCCTCTGAAGGTGAGGGCGTGTAGCCCTCTGAAGGTGAGGACGTGTAGTCCTCTGAAGGTGACGGTGTGTAGCCCTCTGAAGGTAAGCCCGTGTAGTCCTCTGAAGGTGAGCACGTGTAGTCCTCTGAAGGCGTGGACATGTATTCCTCGGAAGGTGAGGAAATGTACTCCTCTGAAGGGGAGGACGTGTAGTCCTCTGAAAGTGAGGGCGTCTAGCGCTCTGAAGGCAAGGACGTGTAGCCCTCTGAAGGCGAGGGCGGGTACACCTCTAAAGGCGTGGGTGTGTAGTCCTTTTATGGTGAGGGCGTGTAGCCCTCTGAAGGTGAGGCCGTGTAGTCCTCTGATGGCGAGCACGTGTAGTCCACTGAAGGTGAGGGCGTGTAGCTCTCTAAAGGCAAGGACGTGTAGCCCTCTGAAGGCAAGGACGTGTAGTTCTCTGAAGGTGAGGGCGTGTAGCCCTCTGAAGGTTAGGACGTGTAGTCCTCTAAAGGTGACGGTGTGTAGCCCTCTGAAGGTGAGGATGTGTAGTCCTCTGAAGGTGAGCACGTGTAGTCCTCTGAAGGCGTGGACATGTATTCCTCGAAAGGTGAGGAAATGTACTCCTCTGAAGGGGAGGACATGTAGTCCTCTAAAGGCGAGGGCGTGCAGTCCTCTAAAGGTGAGGGCGTATAGCTCTAAAGGTGAGGACGTGTAGTCCTCTGAAGGTGAGAACGTGAAGTCCTCTAAAGGGGAGGACGTGTAGTCCTTGGAAGGTGAGGACATGTACTCCTCTAAAGGGGAGGACATGTAGTCCTCTGAAGGCGAGGGCGTGTAGTCCTCTGAAGGTGAGGACGTGTAGTCCTTTGAAGGTGAGGACGTGTAGTCCTCTGGAGGTGAAGACGTGTAGTCCTCTAGAGGTGCGGACGTGTAGTCCTCTTGAGGTGAGCACGTGTAGTCCTCTGGAGGTGCAGAAATGTACTCCTCTGAAGGGGAAGACATTTAGTCCTCTGAAGGCGAGGGCGTGCAGTCCTCTAAAGGTGAGGGCGTGTAGCCCTCTGAAGGCGAGGGCGTGTAGTCCTCTAAAGGCGAGGGCGTGTAGCCCTCTAAAGGTGAGGACGTGTAGTCCTCTGAAGGGGACGGTGTGTAGCCCTCTGAATGCGAGGAAGTGTAGTCCACTGAAGGTTAGCACGTGTAGTCCTCTAGAGGTGAGGACGTGTAGTCCTCTGAAGGTGACGGTGTGTAGCCCTCTGAAGGCGAGGATGTGAAGTCCTCTGAAGGTGAGCACGTGTAGTCCTCTGAAGGCGAGGATGTGTAGTCCTCGAAAGGTGAGGACGTGTACTCCACTGAAGGAAAGGACATGTACGGCTCTGAAAGCGAGGACGTGTAGGCCTTTTAATGTGAGGGCGTGTCACCCTCTGAAGGTCAGGACCTGTCGTCCTCTGAAGGTGAGGACATGTAGTCCTCTGAAGGCGAGTGCGTGTACACCTCTAAAGGCGAGGGTGTGTGACCCTCTAAAGGCGAGGACTTGTAGTCCTTTTAAGGTGAGGGCATGTAGCCCTCTGAAGGTAAACTCGTGTAGTCCTCTGAAGGCGAGCACGTGTCGTCCTCTGAAGGTGAGGGCGTGTAGCCCTCTCAAGGCAAGGACGTGTAACCCTCTGAAGGCGAGGACGTGTAGTCCTGTGAAGGTGAGAGCGTGTTGCCCTCTGAAGGCAATGACATGAAGCCCTCTGAAGGCGAGGACGTGTAGTCCTCTGAAGGTGAAGGCCTGTAGCCCTCTGGAGGTGAAGACGTGTAGTCCTCTGAAGGTGACGGTGTGTAGCTCTGTTAAGGCGAGGATGTGTAGTCCTCTGAAGGTGAGATGTGTAGTCCTCTGAAGGTGAGGATGTGTAGTCCTCGAAAGGTGAGGACGTGTACTCCACTGAAGGGGAGGACATGTAGTGCTCTGAAAGCGAGGACGTGTAGTCGTCTAAAGGTGAGGGCGTGTAGTCCTCTGAAGGTGAGGACGTGTAGTCCTCTATAGGTGAGGACGTGTTGTCCTCTAAAGGCGAGAACGTGTAGTCCTTTTAAGGTGAGGACGTGTAGCCCTCTGAAGGCAGGGACGTGTAGCCTTCTGAAGGCGAGGACGTGTTGCCTTTTGAAGGTCAGGACGTGTAGCCTTCTGTAGGTGAGGACGTGTAGTCCTCTGAAGGAGAGGACGTGTAGCCCTCTGAAGGCGAGGGAGTGTAGTCCTCTGAATGAGAGGACGTGTAGTCCTTTGAAGGCAGGGATGAGTAGTCCTCTGAAGGTAAGGGTGTGTAGCCCTCTGAAGGCGAGGGCGTGTAGGCCTTTTAAGGTGAGGGCATGTTGCCCTCTGAAGGTCAGGACCTGTAGTCCTCTAAAGGTGGGGACATGTAGTCCTCTGAAGGCGAGGGCGTGTACACCTCTAAAGGCGAGGGTTTGTAGCCCTCTAAAGGCGAGGACTTGTAATCCTTTTAAGGTGAGGGCATGTACCCCTCTAGAGGAAAGGTCGTGTAGTCCTCTGAAGGCGAGCACGTGTAGTCCTCTGAAGGTGAGGGCGAGTAGCCCTCTAAAGGCAAGGACATGTAGCCCTCTCAAGGCAAGGACGTGTAGCCCTCTGAAGGCGAGGAAGTGTAGTCCTCTGAAGGCGAGGACGTGTAGTCCTCTAAAGGTGACGGTGTGTAGCCCTCTGAAGGTGAGGTCGTGTAGTCCTCTGAAGGTGAGCACGTGCAGTCCTCTAAAGGCGAGGACGTGTAGTACTCGGAAGGTCAGGACATGTACTCCTCTGAAGGGGAGGACATGTAGTCCTCTGAAGGCGAGGGCGTGTAGTCCTCTGAAGGGGAGGGCATGTAGTCCTCTAGAGGTGAGGTTGTGTAGTCCTCTAGAGGTGAGGACATGTAGTCCTCTGGAGGTGAGGACGTGTAGTCCTCTGGAGGTGAGGACGTGTAGTCCTCTGGAGGTGAGGACGTGTAGTCCTCTGGAGGTGAGGACGTGTAGTCCTCTGGAGGGGAGGACATGTAGTCCTCTGTAGGAGAGGACGTGTAGCCCTCTGAAGGCGAGGACGTGTAGCCCTCGTAAGGCGAGGAAGTGTAGTCCTCTGAAGGAGAGGACGTGTAGTCCTTTGAAGGCAGGGACGGGTAGTCCTCTGAAGGCGAGGGCGTGTAGGCCTTTTAAGGTGAGGGCGTGTTGCGCTCTGAAGGTCAGGACCTGTAGTCCTCTGAAGGTGAGGACATGTAGTCCTCTGAAGGCGAGGGCATGTACACCTCTAAAGGCGAGGGTGTGTGACCCTCTAAAGGCGAGGACCTGTAGTCCTTTTAAGGTGAGGGCATGTAGCCCTCTGAAGGTAAGCCCTGTAGTCCTTTGAAGGCGAGCACGTGTCGTCCTCTGAAGATGAGGGCGTGTAGCCCTCTGAAGGCAAGGACGTGTAACCCTCTGAAGGCGAGGACGTGTAGTCCTCTGAAGGTGAGGGCGTGTAGCCCTCTGAAGGCAATGACGTGTAGCCCTCTGAAGGCGAGGACGTGTAGTCCTCTGAAGGTGAGGGCCTGTAGCCCTCTGGAGGTGAAGACGTGTAGTCCTCTGAAGGTGACGGTGTGTAGCTCTGTGAAGGCGAGGTTGTGTAGTCCTCTGAAGGTGAGGATGTGTAGTTCTCTGAAGGTGAGGGCATGTAGTCCTCTGAAGGTGAGGGCGCTAGCCCTTTGGAGGTGAGGACGTGTAGTCCTCTAAAGGTGAGGACGTGTAGCCCTCTGAAGGCAAGGACGTGTTGTCCTCTGAAGGTGAGGACGTGTAGCCCTCTGAAGGCAAGGACGTGTAGTAAAGGACCTCATTTAAGCTCAAAGATCCAGCCTCCATAGAAGCTCCACATGTTTGAGCTTCGATGAGGTCCTTTAATGGTGCTTTTACACCAAGGAGATGCAGCGAAAGGCAAAGGAGAATAGGAGAGGGGAGACACCATCCACTAGGGAATAAGCCAAGGAAGAAGGAGCTTCACCACCAACAATTGCCTTGGATAAGAATCTTAAAGAGGATGCTTTAATGGAGGAAAAGAAAGAGAGAAGGGGGGAGCACGAAATGGAAGGAATAAAAAAGGGAGAGAAGTGGAACTTTGAAGTGTATCTCATAAAACTTTCATTCATCAAAGTTACAACAAGTGTTACGCATGCTTCTATTTATAGACTAGGTAGCTTCCTTGAGAAGCTTTCTTGAGAAAACTTCCTTGAGAAGCTTCTTTGAGAAAACTTTCTTGGAAAGCTAGAGCTTAGCTACACACACCCCTCTCATAACTAAGCTCACCTCCTTGAGAAGCTTCCTTGAGAAGATTCCTAAAGAAGCTAGAGCTTAGCTACACACACCTTTCTAATAGCTAAGCTCATGCACGGTGCCCCTCATTTCCCCAGTGTAAGGCTTCGAGGTACCAATCATTGTCTTTCGTCATGACCTTGTAGCAGGGAACCTATTGGGTGAGAACTTCTAATCTGCCCCTAGGTTCGCTTAAGGTTTATGCATGGTGCCTTTCATTGCCCCAGTGTAAGGCTCTGAGGTATCCATCGTTGTTTTGTTTTCACAACCTTGTAGCAAGGAAGAATGAAAGGGGCAGTTGATTCTCACAAAAAGAATTCTTCAAGGACGAGAAATAGTTGAAGGATTTTTTCAGTTGACGGATTAAGTCAAATGACTCCTATTCTTGATAACTCACTTCTCTCTAAAAAAGATAAACTTTCCAGAATGATAAAATGAGGTCACATGAACGTCTATATTTTACTTGAAAACACAGTCAATCAAATGCTTTTTTCCTTTTCTTTTTGAACCTTTCTGCTTTACTCATTGTTTATGGCATCCTCACCAAATGTGTAGCACGAGAAATTTCTAATTGAACAGTTTTGGAAGTCCAAAATCAAGAGTGTAGGTCGCTTGAGCAAACAAACCAAAGGCTTGCACCCACATTCCAGTGGAAGCAAAGATGTAATTATGAGAGGATGAGGGACAAAGATGTCAAATTTATCCATTTTATTTAGCATTGTAACTGTGGTTTACAATAATGGCATAAACTTGAAAATCCTGATGGGTCATTAGAGACATCTAACAACAACTTTCAAAATTGCCCCATGTGTGGTGTCGCTTGTCAATGTTAGGATTCACAAGCGATTCTCCTCAAATTTCAGCTAGCCCTCATCAATTAGACTTTGCACCTTACGCTTCAAGGTCATACAGTGCTCAATGGAATGTCCAGGAACTTCTCCATGATATGCACATGTTGCGTTCGAGTCATATCCTCTGAAAAATGGATGTTGAGGAACCCTTGCAGGAGTTATGGCTACCATTGCATTATCAAATATATATGGGAGCAAGTTAGCATATGACACCGGAATTTGGGGTGAATTCTACAGGCTTTTTCGCTGCAAAATTCATTTCTTGGTCTGTGTTTTGGTTTGTGCTAAAGGTGGCATTCGTCATTAGAAGTGCGGTAGACAGGCTTTGTGATTGATTTAGGGATGACCTTTGTGGATGACTGGGTGGTGGGTAATGTGAAGGGCCAGTATTGGCTGAGTAATGATGTTGTTGTGCTGGTGGGGGATTTTCCATGTAGGAACGACAGTCGCAGCATGGGTTTCTCCTTCATTCTCACCCTCTTCATTTGCACCAGTTTTCTCATTCATCAAAGCAGGATGATCAAATTTGCCTCTTTTCAAACCCGCTTTGATCCTTTTGCTGGCAAAGACCGATTTCACAAAGATTGAAGGTACGTACCCCACCATTTTTTCATAGTAAAACACTCGTAACATGTCTACTATTATTGTGATCATTTCTTTCTCCACCATTGGAGGTGCCACTGGAGTTGCCAGGTCTCTCCACCTTTGGGCATATTCTTTGAAAGATTCTTGCCCCTTTTTGCACATGTTTTGTAGTTGCATCCTATCCGGAGCCATATCAAAATTGTACCAGGTAATAGCTACCTCAGTAAGACTTTCTTGGAAGAAATGTATCAGTAGTTCCTCATCTTTTGTGTATGTTCCCATCTTCCAACAATACATCTTTAGATGGTTCTTAGGGCAAGTAGTCCCCTTGTACTTGTCAAAGTCTGACACCTTGAACTTGGGAGGGGTGATGATATTGGGTACTAGGAATAACTCCTCTAGGTTAGCAAAAGCACAATCTTTGCCTCCTTCAATGGCCCTGAGTCTTTCCTCTAGATAATCCAACTTTCCCATTTCTGCCATAGCATGAGGGTTTGTACCCGCTGTGGAATGCAAGGGGTGTGGTTGTGGGTGATACTGAGGGCCTTCCAAAGTGTTTTGCAGGGGTATATCACCAACTGCTTGCCCTTCAGTGGCATATCCGAGGCAAGGCTCGAAGTCGGCTAGATTGTGGTGGGGCATTTTATGTGTCTCCCCCATGGGTCAAGAGACATGTGCATGATCGGATTGAGGTTGTTAGCTCTTAATGAGTATAGGAGTGGAGTTATTGACATTCTCATTGGGAGTGTACGCCACATTGGGTGGCGTATAGTTGGGAGGCAAGCCATATGGTGGGAAGGCATGCTTGTTTTTCGCACTAAATGAGGGCCGCCTGTACCTCCCAACTCTTTGCCTTCCAGACCTACCATAACTGAGGTTGGATGATTTATTTGGTTGAGGCCATATGGGGGGGTTAGGTCCACCTCAGCAATGGTGCTGGTAGCGACTATTGTAGCCACATTGACCTCTATTATCTCCTTCATGCTCATATTGGCCTCCATCATTAGGGCCATTTTCTCTTTCATGGCCTCCATGTCGGCCTTCATCTGCTCATGCACCTCCTCTACTTCACCCATTACTCTAGCTCTAGCACGGGTTCGGTAAGGGCACCGTAAAGTGTGTTCTTTTCTTTTTGATAACAATGATTAAGTTCATTTTTTTCAAGGAAAGAATGCAATGAGCCATGCAACCAATGAAACGCATGGATGTATGCGAATGATGCACAGTTGAAGTATTGCGAATTTTTATGTAGGACATGGGGTTGAATCAATTTAGATTTTCAACATGGTTCATGACATCTTTGTCAAGGTGAAACTGGAAGTAACAAGGACATCAACAGTCCTAAATGTGTTTGGCAGTAGACGAAGCAGCGATGTAATTCGATCCATCTTTTGCCCCAATTTTTTGCAAGATGGTTACTTCCATACTTCAACTTGACTTGATGAACCTTTTCATAAAAGCATGAGCTTGGTTCGACCCCATAACCCAAGGAATGGCAATTTTGATCACTGATACTTTGACAACTTTTCATAGAGATGAAAGACTCGAGAATACATATGCTATGCATGGAAAATGTAATTATGAGATTGAGATGCCCGAAGAAACATCATTTCCTAGTTAACCACACATTAGGTACCATGCTCAATCATTTTGTTTTGTTTTTTTTTTTTTTTTGAGAAATGGGTTTATCATCCCAACATGGTTGGCTCATGGTACCTAACACATGCAACTAAAAATGCAGTGTGAATTTTCATGCTTTCTTTTTTTGTTTTTGTTTTGCAGAGGAAAATGCAAGCATCATGCATGAGTAAACATGAAAATAAATGGTATGCAAAAAACATGTTAGATGCAGATGCATGGTGATGAAATGACTTATGCAAAATGCTATGCATGAATATGGTAAGTGACAAATGCAGGAATGATATGTCCATTACGATGCCATGAAGAAATGCTTATGCGGAGCATGATATGAATGTATTTACGGACACGAGAGCCCAAAAAATCATCTCTTCTTACTTGCGCATTTGGGGGCACAGTGCCCCATGTGTGCAGTTAAGAAGGTGATATGGATTTTCTGGCTTCCCATGACAAAAGACGAGACCAACATACAACGCATGCATGACGACATGATGCAGATGCGCAATAGCGCAACAAGGGATGTACACAGCATGGCAATATCTTCAAATAATCACATAGCAAAGACGCACATGACATTTAGGTTATATGCATGGCAGTGTTTAAAAGGCACGCAGCGTGTTCGCTTCGTGCCCCTATTTTAGGGACCTAAACGGGAGGAACTAAAAGGATTTTAGTGATAATTCTCAAGGTGGTCATATCTCTCTTGATGGTTTCTAGAGGTATCATCCCCTTCGAAAAACATATTGCGGTAGTAGGGACTACCAGCAACAATATGTTATCAAAGAGAAAAACTCTAGATGAGGGTTCACTGTTATCAAGCAAGTCGGAGACCCAGCATGACCACAGATTCACCTCCACTCCTTATGTTCCCATGGACCCGGGTATAGGGCCCCTTTTTAACTCACCGTGTGTACAAATAGTGTTGGTGTTTGTGTGCATCAAATGAATAAATATCTATCTCATGCATACATTTCAAAAACACACTAAAAGCATCAAAGAGTTATATACAAGGACGTAAGAGAAATAAAAGGAAACCGACAAAAGAGGAAGTCATGATATTGCACGAGATTAGAAGGCCTAACTCTCTAAAAATAGTCCCCAGTGGAGTCGCCAACTGTCGCAACCTACCCTTCGGCGGGAGGGCGACGCGAGGGCTCACGGGTGCGTCTTCCAAGGGAGGAAGGTGCGCGGAGTCACCACTGACGTTTATTTGAGGAAAACATCGGAAAAACCAGAACGTGTGTGGTCTATGAACTTTAAGTGTGAAAGGTTCGGGAGTTGTTTTTACGCACGAGGAAGGTATTAGCACACCACGTGTCACAAGGGACGGCAGCCTTCAATCAAGTGTGCAAATATGACTTCAAAATTTTGTATTTTTCCCTTTTTATGTTTTTATGTCTTTTTATGCCTTTTTGTATTTTTTATCTTTTTGTGGTCGGCTAGGGTGTTTCCCTCGCTCCTACATATCCTCAATTGCGATGAGGAAATCATACCTACGTAGTTCTTTTAGAACTAAACGTTGGTTTGTTTTGATCTTTTTTGCAAGATATATTTTAACCGAACAAAAGTCGTTTAAGGCGTTGGACCATTAACGATCTTTTGGTTTTGAAAGGAGAGAAATGTTAAGGTGTTGGACCATTAATGATCTCTTGGTTTCGAAAGGAGAGAAACGTTAAGGCATTGGACCATTAACGATCTCTTGGTTTTTGAAAGGAGAGAAACGTTAAGGCATTGGACCATTACCGATCTCTTGGTTTTTGAAAGGAGAGAAATGTTAAGGCATTGGACCATTAACGATCTCTTGGGGTGGTTGACAAAAGCGGGGCTTTTGCTCCTATGCATCCTTAATTGCGATGAGGAAATCAGACCTATGTAGTTCTTGCAAAAAGTAGTAAAGTTACATGTTGATTTTATGCTTTTGAAAGGTCCATGTTAACCGATAAAAGCAAAGGGGACCGTTTAAGGCTTTGGACCTTAAAACGGTTTTTAGTGATTTTTGCGGACAAAGCTTGATTTGTGAGTTGATTTTAGCCTTAGTTTCACTTTGGTTATTAGTCAATTCATTTAAGGAAACTTCCAAAGAAAAATGTCCGATTGATTTTTCTTTTATTATTTTATTCAAGGATATTTTGATTATTTTATTATTATTTTGCTTTTTTTGGTTTAACCGAGATTATAGCGTGAACGATTGGTTAGATTTTGTTTTAACAGTGATTAAACGACATTACAACACAAATGATCGGTTGAAATTAATTTTATCATTTATTAGGTGAGAAACAACTTAAATAAATGGTTAAAAACTTGTTAAAAGGGGGTACGGAAAATAAACGTAATGAAAACAAAAGTACGCAAAACAAGTAGGGACCACTAAGGGTACATAGAATGAATTGAAAGATTCGATTTCGGGAACTTACCGGTTGAAGACCGAAGAACGAATGAAGAACAGTGAAGAATCTCTATGAAATCGCTTACGGAAATGTCTCAAAAGCATTACGGAAGCGCCTCGGCTTGAATTTTTTTTCACGGAAACAATTCTTCTCACCAATTTCGAGGGATTTCTTGATACCAAAAGTGGCTGCCTCTTTCCTTCTGCCCTTTTTCCCTTATTTATAAGAGAAAAAAGGGAGGTGATTGTCGCTTAACTCGCCCAGGCGAGCTGGGTTGCCTCCACTAGAAGGCACCGCCTTCTTTTGGAACACTCAGGAAGGCCCAAGTGGGCTTGGTTGCTATTTGCACCCCCCCCCCTTTTCACTAAGTAACCCCCTCTTGGTGTTTTTTTATTGATTTCTTTCCGAAACGTTGCGGAACTTTACGGATTATGCAACGATGCTTGTTTTTCCTTCCGGAATGTTGCAAAACTTTACGGATTATGCAACAGTGCTTGTTTTTCCTTTAGAAATGTTGCGAAACTTTACGGATTACGCAACGATTCTTGTTTTGAGGGTTCCGAAGGGAGCAAACAAGGTTCAAGGACCGACCGCAAGTACTCCCGGACAAAATTAAGGTATGACACAGGTGTTGAGGAAAGAAACCCTAAGTTTGAAGAACCTCTGGATTTGAGGTTGAATCCTTTTCAAGGGGGAGGGAATGATGCAATCTTACCCACCACCAAGGGCATTGGATAGAAGACTCCAAGAAGATTGGACCAGAGATGCAAGAGAAGACCCTAGGGTTCTAATGAGCCTTAGGATAGATTTCAGGTGCATGGGGGATTTTTTAGCCCTTGTATTTTAGGGCACCTAGACTAGTTTTTGTATTAGGGGTAATTTTGTAATTTTACATGCATTAAGTGAATATTTGATGTGTGTGTTGGAAAATAAATTTAATTGAATTGGGAGAAGCCCAATCCAATTAAATTTTAGAGGGGCAAGTTTGCATTTGCTTGCTACACCCCATTGCCACATCATATAGTCACACTTTGTGCATGTCCTTCATGTTTTACATGCCTCATGACACCTAAGTACACTTAGTGGAGAATCTTGGAGTTGATCTTGGATTAGTGGGCTGAACCATAGCTAAAATTCACTAATCATAATTAGTAAAATTTTGGCTCCAAAATTTAGCTCCACAAATTCAATTTCAAATTCAAGTGAAATTTGAATAAAAATTCAAAATTCCCTCCAATTTTGTGTGACACTTAGGCTATAAATAGAGGCCATGTATGTGCATTTTTCAAATTTTATCATTTAAGAATTACACTTCAAAGTTCAGACCTCATTTGAGGCACAAAATTTCGTGCCCCTTCTCTCCCTCTCTCTCCACTCATCTTCTCCTACCTTCAAGCTTTTATCCATGTCTTCCTATGGTGGGGAGCTTCTTCTTGACTCATCTTCTCCTTGAAGTGGCATCTCTAATCATATTTCTTCCTTCTCCATTCTACTTCCATTCATCTTCAAGAAGCAAAGGACTCCATTGATGAAGCAAAGGACTCCAGTGGAGCTACATCACCTGTGAAACATAAAGGAAAGGATGTTGAGTCCTAAGAAAACATAAAGCAAAAGACGTTGAGTCCTATGAAACAAAAAGGCGAGGACGTTGAGCCCTATGAAAACATAAATCAAATGACGTTGAGTCCTATGAAACATGCCAATAGGTAGTAGTACCCAAGGCCTCAACCTTATAAGAAAGCAAGAGGTTGACTCTTTAAGAGGGTCTCTCATCCAAAACTCAAAAGATAGGACATTGTATTTTGGAAACTGGCATATAGATAGAGAAATCTATGCCCTTACATCCTGATATGAAGCATATGAGTTTTGGAATGTATAGGTATGCAAACTTCGCCCTAAAATGCAGTAAATGTAGGTTTTGTACGCAGCAATACAATGCAATGCAAAAGGTTTTGAATCATGAAAATTGTGCAATGCTCATGACAGTCTTTCTCTCTTATTATATATATATATATATATATATATATATATATATATTTTAAAAAAAAACACAGATTCACTGTCTCTTTTTGAAAGATGTGATAATTCATGCAACCCCATCCTATCTTTTGCAAATCTCTTCGGGGACCCCCTCAGAATGTATATTTTGATTTAATCACTTAACAATTTTATGGGTGATGGCAGTGAAGTCATTTGACATTTAATCAATCAACTGAAATATTGATCATAGGATTCGTCTCTTTTTTTGTTTGAAAACTTCGATTATTCTACACAAGGAAATATAAGGCTTTGGGACGGATCGTGTGCACCATTGAAGGATGGCAATGGATTATTACACTTTGGTATATGACCAAGTGAAACTTTCCTGATTTAAGATCATTGAGTGATGCCATGGGTCTGTCAATCTGGCTAAAACTTGATGACATGGACCAATCCTGAAAGAATTTATATAACAAAGGCTACCCTTGGATTCGAAAGGAATCCTAAGGAGTTTGCATGAGCGACTAACATCAGGTGTACCCTACTATCACAATTATCTTTGGGCATCTCCCACGAGCTCCTGGTCGAATGAATTTTCTTCTCAAATGTGCAAGTACAAACCTTAGGGTTTTTTTAACAATCGCAAGCATGTGCGGGTTTCATTCCAAAATCCAAACTCAAAAGCAAAATTAGTCATTCCTTAATCCACATGGACTTTATTGGGCTTGTAACGTGGTCAGGGGGTAATAGGGATATGAAAGAAAGGATTAGAGAGGTTCAAAGAGTTTTTAAGAGTTATATTGAGTAAGAACCCTAAGAGCCTTGCTTGTACTTTTATTCATTTCAACTTTTTTGGGTTGGACTCTACTCCATTTGTCTTATACATTAATCTTTAGTACACTTTTGTGTCTTCCTTGTAAAATTTGGAGGACTTTTGTCCTTTTTCTTTGCTCGCCTTTGGCAGATTTTTTTTTTTGATTTTTTTTACATCATTGTTGCCCAACCTAAAGCTTAGTAAACCTCATGCATGTGTTGTTTGTATTGCTCTTCCTTCCAGTTTAGCGGTGGTTCAATCTCAAATTTTTTTTTTGTTTTCTTTAGGAAAACAAATATGCTTTGGCTTAGAGAGGGTAACAAGGGATAAATTAGTGTTTGGGATGAAGAAACACGACCATGTGTCATTTCAAATCTTGACTAGAGACTTTTACAGTTTGGATTTTGGACAAAACCTCTGATAACACGCTTTTGATCATTTTTGTTTTCTTTCTTTTATTATTATTACCTTAACTTTTGCCCAGGCTGCCCTTTAGGGTTTTTAACCTATTGGGTGTGAACTTCTTATCTACCTCGTAGTTCGCTTAAAGCTCATGCATGGTGTTGTCATTGCCCTAATGTAGGGTTTAGAGGTATCTCTTGTTGTCATTTGTTGCAACCTTGTAGTAAGAAGAAATGAAAGAGAAGAAGAAATGAAAGAAATTGTGCAGATTCTCGAAAAAGAATTTTCAAGGACAAGAAATATTTAAAGGATTTTCAATTGATAGATTAAGCCAAATGGCTCTTGCTCTTCACAAATCTTTTTTTTTTAAGAAAGATAACTTTTAAGAAAGATAAGATGAGGACACATGAATGTCAATACTTATTATTTATTGATTTGAATCATAGTCAATCAAATGTTTATTCAACTTTATTCATCGCTTATGGCACCCCCACCAAAGGTGTAGAATGCACAATTTCTGATTGGGTAGACTTGGAGATCAACTCTGGAATGCAGATCACTTGAGCAAACAAGCTAGTGACATACATTCATATTCCAATCAAGGTTAACTAAATATGCAAAAATGTAATTGTGAGAGAATGAGAGACAATGGCATCAAATTCATCCATATTATTAGCATTATGATTGTTGTTTACAGTAATAGCATAAACCTAAAAATCCTAATAAGTCCTTGGAGACATCCGACAAAAACCTTCAAATTGCCCCAAGCATCATGCATAGTATTGCTTGACGAGATCAAAATTCACAAGCGATTCTCCTCCTCAAATTTCAACCAACCTACATCAATCAGACTTTGCACCTTATGTTTCAAGGTCATACAGTGCTCAATGGAATGCCCTAGAACTCCCCTATGATAAGCACATGTCACATTCAACTTGTATCCTTGGGGAAATGGAGGTTGAGGAATCTTTGTTAGGCTTATGGCTACCATTGCATTATTGAGCAGATACGGGAGTAAGTCAGCATATGACATCGAAATTAAGGTGAATTCTACAGGCTTTTTATCTGGGAAATTCCTTCCATGATTGGTGTTTTGCTTGGTATTAGGGGTGGTGTTTGGTCTTGGATGTGCAGCGGGTGGCCTTTGTGGCTGATTGGGTGTTCTTGGTTGGTAGGGTGGTGGGTAATGGGAAAGACTGATATTGGCTGGATAGTGATATTGTTGAGGAGGATATTGGTACATGGGATTATAAGGGGCTAGTGGAAAGTTTAGCCACATAGGAACTACAACCACAACATGAGGTTCTCCCTCTCTCTTCCTCTCACCATTCCTTTTAGGTCCCCCATTACCAGGATTCGTAGAAGCCACATAATTAAATTTCCCTTTCCTTAGACCTGCTTCAATTCTCTTGCTAGCTAACACTTGATCTGCAAAACTCAAAGGCATGTAACCTACCATTTTCTCATAGTAGAACACGGCAATGTGTCCATTATCATTGTTATCATCTTTCTCCGGCATCGGGGGCACGACTTGAACTACCAGATCTCTCCACTTTTGAGCGTATTCTTTGAAAGATTCATTGTCTCTCTTGCACATATTTTGTAGTTGCATTCTATCTGGTGCCAGATCAAAATTATACTAATACTACCTAATGAAGGCATCCATTAGGTCTTTCCAGGAGCGGATCCGGGAAGGTTCTTAGTTAGTATACCAGGTAAAAGCTGCCCCAGCGAGACTTTTTTTGGAAGAAATGCATCAACAACTTTTCATCTTTTGCATACGCCCCCATCTTCCTACAATACATTTTCAGGTGATTCTTTGGGCAAGTGGTTCCTTTGTGATGCAATCCTACCCCTCAAGGGCATTGGATAGAAGACTCCAAGAAGATTGGGTTAGAGATGCAAGAGAAGGCCCTAGGATTCTCATGAGCCTTAGGGTAGATTTCGGGCCCATGGGCTAAGTATGAGCCCACTTATCTTTGTACATATTAGATTAATGTTTCATTATTTTTGGGCCTTGTATTTAGTGCTCCATAATGTAGGTAGGGTACCCTAGAAATGTAGGATTTTTCAGCCCTTGTATTTTAGGACACCTAGACTAGTTTTTGTATTAGGGATAGTTTTGTAATTTCACATGTATTAAGTGAATATTTGATGTGTGTGTTGGGAAATAAATTTAATTGAATTGGGAGAAGCCCAATCCAATTAAATTTTAGAGGGGGAGGTGAGCATTTGTTTGCTACACCCCATTGCCACATCATATAGTCACACTTTGTGCATGTCCTTCATGTTTTACATGCCTCATGACACCTAAGTACACTTAGTGGAGAATCTTGGACTTGATCTTGGATTAGTGGGCTGAACCATAGCTATAATTCACTAATCATAATTAGTGAAATTTTGGCTCCAAAATTTGGCTCCACAAATTCAATTTCAAATTCAAATGAAATTTGAATTGAAATTCAAATTTCCCTCCAATTTTGTGTGACACTTAGGCTATAAATAGAGGCCATGTGTGTGCATTTTTAAACTTTGATCATTTGAGAATTACACTTCAAAGTTCAGACCTTATTTGAGGCACAAAATTTCGTGCCCCTTCTCTCCCTCTCCCTCCACTCATCTTCTCTTACCTTGAAGCTGTTATCCATGACTTCCTATGGTGGTGAGCTTATTTTTGACTCATCTTCTCCTTGAAGTGGGATCTCCAATCATCTTTCTTCCTTCTCCATTCCACTGTCATTCATCTTCAAGAAGCAAAGGACTCCATTGATGAAGAAGATCCAAGGACTAAAAGCTCCACATGGAGTTACATCACTTTGTATTTATCAAAATCTGGCACCTTGAACTTCAGAGGAATAACCACATCGAGTACCAAGTACAACTCTGCCATGTCAAAAAAGGCATAATTTTCTCCTCCTTCAATGGCCCTCATCTTTTCCTCTATATGATTTCATTTTTCCTTCTCAATTATAGTAGGAAGCCCTCCTCCCATCACAAAATGTAACGTTTGGGGTAATGGTCGATATTGAGGTCCCCCCGAAGCGTTCGACATGAGGACACCAGAAAATTCATGCTTTTCAGTGGTATATCCTGGATAAACCCAAAAACCGCCCAGGGTGTGGTCTTAGGGAGCTTCATGTGTTTCCCCCATAGGTTGAGAGACATGTGCATGAGTATGATCGAGTTGGGGTTGTTGATTCTCAATAAATATAGGTGAAGAACTACTGATGGAATTGAAGTACTTTAAGGGTGCTAAGCATATGGAATTGAAGTACTTTGTCATGAAGGAAGAAGTTCAGAAACAAAGAGTGTCAATAGAGCGTATTAGCACAAACTTTATGATAGTTAACCCTTTGACAAAGGGATTACCGCCCAAGACATATATAGAACATGTTGAAAGTATGAGCATTATTGTTATTGATGATCATTAAGTGTAATTTACCTTATGCATTTTAGTGACACTCTGAGCTCATTTATGATATGTTTTTGATTATTTGTTCTCTATGTTTGCATGCATATTTGTATTAGAGTAATGTTAATAGGTTTTTTCTTGAATGAAGACATTATGTTGGACCAATTATGTACTCCTAACTAATGGTCATATTAAGGAGAAAACTAATTTGTAGTACATGGAAGAGACTATGTTGGTTAGGTGATGTACAACTGCCATGACTCAAATTGGTTCGTATTCTTAATCATGAAATTATGATGTACTCATTGTATAGAACGATTTAGTCATTTTTTTAATGCGCATTATGTTAGTTTAATTAATTTATTTATTTAGTCCATAATGTTTAGTAATGTCACATGAGCCAAGTGGGAGAATGTTAGAATTAATGTCTCATGTGAGAGGCATGTGACTTATGTAGAGACTAATGAATAAATAATTAATAATTAATAATTAAGAACTAAATTGTAATTGGATTAAATAGGAGAAGTTTCTAGAGGTAACTGCTACTTGATGAGAGTAGTGGTTATAAAAGGGGGTTAGTACCCACTAACATGAAACAAGGTCCCCTTCCTGATAGAAAGAATAGTCATCACAACCGTAGAGAGGCAGAAAGAATAGTCAAGGGAGTGAAATCTTATTTCTCTCCTCTTCCAAGGAAATCAAAGTACATCGGACATAAATCTTCCCATGGAGAAAGGTCTGAATTATTTGTGAGAATCATAGGTTTCAAGATCTTGTTGGTTTCCTATCATTGTTAATCTAGGAAACCCTTAAAATTTTAAATGCATTGCTTATATTTTTAAGTTTAAAGGGAATACACATTAAGCATGGTTAATCACAAAGTGAGAATATTTTTTTTGTGTGAATTTTTACTGAGTTTTGTCTTAGCAGCAAATGATGGAAATGTTATTCTATTATGGTCTACAGTGGTGGGCCATGAAATCCACGATGTCAGTTAAAGTTAAGTTGCCTCCATTTGGGTAGAGCATGTATGTATATTTATGTTTGTTAAGATAGTAGTGTTGTCTTTGAAAATCGTGATGTCAGTATGAGAAAGTTGACTTTGATTTCTGTCGTACGTGTATGTATATTTCTTAACAAAGAAGCACAAATTTGTTTGTATATATGTCCAGTTGAGGAGTTAGATGTCTGTCTTCTGAGTTATATCTGCCATTTGTGACTGTTTCTGTTGGGTTCACTGTACCTGTCATAAGTATGGTTATAATTTCTGAATGTGTACATAGACGTTATCATTGGTTTCATGTTTTTAAATGAGTTAATAAACATATTTTCCACCTAACAACACATTGATCGCGTTTTTTTTCATATATATTATTCCTGTAGAAGCTACTTCTAATCACAATACACATTTTTGTTCTTTTTTCCTTTCTTATTCTTCTTCATCATCATCTTCTTCTTCTTCTTACCTATTCCCTTAGTTTTCTTCTTTCTTCTTCTTTAATGTTTTCTTTTCACTCCTTGGTCTATTCACAGTATCTTCCATGTTCAGCCTATGTTCTCATTTTGATCATTCATATTCTCTCTTACGGTTATAAATATGATTATTTCAATTACACTCTAGATTTTTAAAGGAAAAAATTGCCTAGGTGTATAAGAATAGATGTGCAGCAATAAACTGGTAAAAATTTGTGGGTCTATGGAATTGATCAAGCAAGGAATTTGATGGGGTGAAAGACTAGATAAACTTTTTTCCTATTATCATTCTTGCATGTATATTGAAGTTCAATGGCAAGAAAATTTTATATGAGGATCATTTTATTTATCATGACTGAAACAATGTCGGAGTCTCTCTATGATGAAATTTTCAGATTCAATATTTTATTATCAATTAATTACATTTTTTACTGTCTTGGTTGGGTTGCTTATGTGATGTGGGATTTTTTTGTTATTTGATGTATGACCTCAAGTTTAAGTTTGATACTTATCATATAGCTCCATTTATCATTTATCTTTTATTTTGAAGCTAAAAGAAGTAAGGTCACCTAAGTTCCAGATCTGCTTATCCATGAAGCTGTTCAGTGTTGACAACAAAATGCTAGCTCAATTGATATGAAAATCTATTGGTTTTGTAGCATAAAAATATAATAAACAAAGAAGAAGAGAGATAATACAAGGTGGAGGAAATATAATGATTTTTGCTTAATCAAATTGTTCTGAGCAGCAATACAATATATAGAAAAACAGAAATTAATCACTTATTAATTTCAAGAAATTGAAAATTAAAAGTGACTTGCTCCTCAAGTATAGGAATTACTTATTGATTAGGTTAACACATAACTGAAAAAAATAAAAGCAAAATATGCAGTTACAAAAGTAATTTAAAGAAATTTAGCACTCCTCCTTGTTTTAGGAACTGCAAACTCCAATTCTTTTCCTGAAGAGTTCAAATTTGTTGATAGGCAGTGGCTTTGTAAACATGTCAGCCAGTTGATCTTTAGACTTGCAGTAAATTAAGTTCACTTCTCCAGTTTGCTGCATCTCTCTCAAAAAATAGATCTTGATGTTGAAATGTTTAGTCTTCCCATGACACATTGGATTGCTTGCAATGGCAATGCCTGCCTGGTTGTCAACAAAAATTTCAGTTTTGTTCTTCTGCTGCAAAAATAAATCACAGAATCTTCTTCAACCATAAAGCTTGATTTACCGCTGTTGTTGCTGCTATGAATTCAGCCTTAGTAGTGGATTGTGCTACAATCTCTTGCTTCTTTGTGCACCATGAGAAAACTCCTGAGCCTAGGTTGAAACAGTATTCTGAAGTGCTCTTCATGTCATCAATGGATCCAGCCCAATCACTATCAGAGAATCCATACAACTTGAATTCTTGACATTTCTCAAATTTGACACCATAATCAACAGTGCCCTTAACATACCTTAATATTCTCTTTGCTGCTTTTAAATGCATTTCACTTGCACAGTGCATAAAACAAGACAAGAGACTTACAGCAAATAGAATGTCTGGCCTTGTTCCAGTGAGATACATTAGACATCCAATCAAGCTCCTATGATATCCTTCATCAATTTTATGAGCACCATCTTCCTTGCTGAACTTCTCCTTTTGATTCATTGGTGTGCTAACAGATTTGCATTCCTCCATTTGAAACTTCTTCAAAATTTCTTTTGCATGTTTCTTTTGACAGATTAACACTATGTTCTGACTTTTTGATCTCAATTCCAAGAAAATAAGTCACGAGACCAAGATCAGTCATTTCAAAAGCTTGCATCATTTCTTACTTGAACTCCTGAACTAGCCTTGCATCATCTCTAGTTACTAAAAGATCATCAACATAGAGAGAAACTATGAGAAAGTTATTTCCCTTATTTTTCACATAAAGAGTGGACTCAGATAAACTTTATGCAAAGCCTATGCTCAATAGATGATCATTTACCTTGCTTCACAAATCCTTCTGGTTGCTCTACATATATTTCTTCTTGTAATTCTCTGTTTAAAAAAGATGATTTGACATCTAGTTGGAATATTTTCTAGCCATTTTGCGTAGCCACTGCTAGCACCAATCTAATTGTATCTAATCTGGACACAGGAGCAAAAGTGTCATAATAATCAACACCAAAAATTTGTGCATACCCTTTAACTACGAGTTTGGCCTTGTGCTTGTTGATTGAGCAATCTGCATTAAGCTTTGTTCTGAAAACCCATTTAACTCCAATGACTTTTCTATCTTTAGGCCTTTCAACCAGCTCCCATGTTTTGTTTTTGTGTATCATAGACATCTCCTCCTCCATTGCAATTGTGCTTCCTCACAGCTAGCATGTTCATAAATTGCTACATTATATCTTTGATAGATGTTGGACAACAGCCTTTTTCCTCTGATTGGAAGGTCATCTTCTAATTCACTCTACAAAAGCTCTGTTGTTTGCTCTCCAGGATGATTGTCTCCACTATTGAGGAAAAACCTAGTTGTTTGTGAATTGTTCCAATCCCATTTCTCACCTTCGTTGAAGTGCACATCTCTAGTGATCGTCATCTTTTTAGTTTGAGGATGATAGACTTTGTAGGCTTTTGAAACTGAATTGTAGCCCACAAAGATGCCCGGAATTGCTTTCTTGTCAAGTTTGTCACGCTTAACCTGTGGAACATAAGCAAAACAAACACAACCAAACACTTTAAGAAAGGTTAGTGAAGGCTTAAACCCATACCAAGCCTCAAATGGAGTTTTATCATTCAAAGCCTTGGTTGGAAGCCGATTTTGCATGAAAACAACCATATTAGCCACCTCTGCCCAAAATGTTTTAGGCAACTCCATCTCATGCAACATGCACCTAGCCATCTCCATCATGGTTTTGTTTCTCTTTTCACTAACTCCATTTTTCTCTGGAGTATATGGAGCTGTGAGTTGATGTTCAATGCCAGCTTCTTCACAGAATTGATTAAACATTGCTGAAGTATACTCCTTTCCATTGTCTGATCTTAGAAATTGAATCTTCCAGCCACTTTAGGTTTCTACCATGTTCTTGAACTTCATAAATACTCCAGCCACTTCATGCTTGAATTTTAAGAAAAAAATCCAGCACATTCTTGTAAAGTCATCTATGAAAAGAACAAAGTAGAGACTACCTTTTAGTGATGGTGTTCTTTGAGGTCCTGCAACATCAGTATGAATTAGCTGTAACTTTTGAGAGGCTCTCCAAGCTGATTTTGAGAATGACTTTCTAATTTGTTTACCAAATTGACAAGCATTATTGTGGCGTCCCGAAATAATGACTGGTTTAATAGTAATAAATTAAATAGCAGAAACCATGGGAATTTTTTTTCTTTTCTCTCTCTTTTTTTTCGTACTGTTATTCATTTCACGGTAATTAAATTCAGAAGGAATATTATCACTATAGAGTCTTGAATGGCCAGTTCACAACTCTATTCGGATTCATTTCTTTCTGATCACTCATAACCTCCAAACTAATTTTCTTTTTCGAAAATATACTAGCCATCATTTTAGGTCGTCACGTGAAAGATAATAAGGTGCGGTCGGTAAACTCTTTTCAAATAAAGTTCGTTAACATTTTCTTTTCAAATAACAAGATAAAACATAATTTTTTTTAACATCTAAAACTTTCCAAAATATGAGAGTTTGCAAAATAACACAGTGACATCCAGAGCAAAGGTAACAACTATGGTGGCTTCAGCCACAATATATACAATCATCAAAATTTCTATACAATAGGTCTACCCACCCAAAAATCAAAAGAATAAACCTAGCAGTCTGAACTAGATACACCAACCCACAAAAAGTATGTACGCCTAGTCTAAGGAGCCGTTTGCTACGATTAAGAGTCGTCACTAATCGTTGTCCCTCCAGGGCCACTCTCCTCTGTAGAGTCTGCCTCAGATGTTGACATAATATCCTCTGGAGAATCAATATCAGGGAGTGGGTCCTCATCATCCTCTGGGAAGTCAGGGGCATCCACAGCAGGTTCAGGAGGTAACTCCTCTGGGTCCTCTTCAAGATCCTCTTCAGAGGATGACACCTCTATCACTTGAATCGGCTCAACTAGTCGATATGGAGTAGGTGTAGGTAGTATCCACTCCACAGGCTGCTGAAGTGTACGTGCGGGTTGCTCCGGATGTACTAGTGAAGTAGCAGTGAGTCGAATTGTGCCACGGAATCGGCACCTCTCATTGCCTTCGAGGGTTTCCCAAACACCCTCTAGGCACTCCATCACAACGCTATCATGGATCAACTGCGCTGCCATCGCGATCTACAAGAGATGAAAGAAAAAGGGTAGACTCTTTCACGAGAAATCTAACTACATAGGTAACCATACAATGTGTCCCATAACGGCTACGCATAGTCAAAATGTCTTTTTCAAGGGATTTCCTCTCTGGTAATCGATTACCAAAGTATGTAATCGATTACCAATGCCCAAAATCGAATTACACAGCCTTTGTAGTGGAATCTAAAAGTTACATTGTGTAATCGATTACACATAAATGGTAATCGATTACCCGTAGCAGGTAGCACTATGTAATCGATTACACACAACTGGTAATCGATTACCAATGCCCTATCATACTGTGTAATCGATTACACACAATTGGTAATCGATTACACACAATTGGTAATCGATTACTAGAAGCTACTTAACATCATGTCTCCATTTTTAAACCCAGTAATCGATTACCCACGAATGGTAATCGATTACCAGAGGGTAATTTTCAGATAACACCCAAGACAAATAGTTGGCCAGCCGCCACACAAGCCTCCTTGCTTCGTGGACTTTGTTCTTTTATTGGTTGACTGCCAGGAGCTCGCCTGTTTAGGTACGTCACAGGTTCTCACTGACTAACTATGCCCGGGTTGGGTCGGGATTAGCCAAGCTTGGTTTTGGGCAATAGCACCCCACCTGACGTCCCCAAGGTCTCCTGACCCCCGCGACATATCTCTAGGTACCACTCTGTGGTCAACAAACAAAAGTAGGAAGACTGACTCTTCCACGCTTTCTCACATCAAGCTTATTGGATTATGGGGCACCCATCATATGTGGTACTAGGTGGTGATCGGGTGATGGCACAAATCAACTATCCCATTTCCACAAGTCAGGCATAAGCACACCATCCCCAGTTGCCCACCTTTAAATTGATCTCACGCACTCCTACGTAGCCCTTATCCTCGTTCCTCTCAACACCGGGTCCCCATCAACCCCTCCAAGCTTTCACAATATCCAAACAATTCAATTTCATTTGTCATGAAACTACCCTAAACCAAGAAAAACAGAGTGGAGGCAGAAAACTCTGCACAAAACTCATTCAAATTCCACAGTTTTTCCTACTCACATACCTCAGTAACATTCTCTTTGTTCCCATTTGTTAACCATTGGATCGCCTTGAAAATTTAACCGATGGTTCCTAATACAGAAATATAAGTTTTTACCGTTGGGATCTGCTAGAAAATATCTAGAACACGAGATTTACTACCTTTCCCGTGACGAGCACTGCACAACCATTTTTCTGCATAATTTGCAAAATTTGCTGCACAATTTGACAGCTTTTGCTACATAATTTGGCAGATTTTGAATTCTAGCTTGCTTGTATCCAATTTCACTCAAATTGGATCCTACAAGTCCTAAACCATGTCTAAATCATGTTCAAACCAAAAACAAACTTCAAACCAAGGTAAAGCAAAATATAGGTATCCAAAACCCACCAATTTAGTGAATTCTCAAGGTTTGAAAGGTGAAAATGAAAATTTGGTAATTTTGGGGTAAACTCTCATCTTCATCAAGTCTATAACATTGATTTAGACTTGCTCAAACTGGTTTTAAGGTGAAATCTCCACCTATTCAAAATTTGACCTCTCAACACCCAATTTACCCTAGAAATGGCTCTTTTCCTTCACATTTGTCACTCATTTTTCTAATTTGCTCTGCCCAAACTTTCCTACAAGTCCTAATTGACATTCTAAACTAGAATCAACTCACTTTAGACTCCAATTTTCACTAACCCCAAATTTGGCTTTTCTAACCCTCAAAATCTCACACTTTTCCACCTACAACACTACCATTCTCACATTTGACTCTAAGTTAACTCTCCCCATCCTCTCTACCAGTTTTCTATCAATATTTTTAAGCATACATATATCACAAACCATCATTATTAAACCCTAAATCAACATGGGTAGTTTTGCTCACATCAAACATGTCAAGTTTAGCATAATTTCAACAAATTCCTTCACAAATAACTACCCTAAGGCAATAACCTAATAGAACTACCCATTATAGCTCCCAAACACCCAACACCCACAAATTTCAAGTGAGAAGAAGTCCACCTTTACCTGAAATTTAAAGCCCCACGAAGTAGGGGTAGGCTCCAAGACTCCGAAAATAGCTTTTCCTTGCAATTTGGGGTAGAAATGAAGAGGAATTTGGAGCTTCAAAGGAGGCAACAATGGTGGAGAAGAAGAAGAGAAAAAGCAACGTGGAGGGAGGAAAGAGAGTTGCTGAAATTTTCTGAAGAAGGAGAGAGAAGATTTGGGCTTTTTTATAAAAATATGATTTTCTTTTCTAAAAGAAATTGCCACATGTCCTATTTTAATTGGAGCAAAAGGGCCCACCTTTTTCCTTTGATTTTACCCCATACTCAGCCACAAAGGAGAAAAAATTGGACCTTTTTGGATGCTGAAATCCTGCCTCGGTTTGCATGCCGTCTCTCTGGTTCTAGTTCCTCGCGTTTCTCTGCACCCGTAGCGTGGTTCAGAGGTTGGTTTTGTTAAATTTTAAGTTGCATGCAAAACGATAATTTTTAGGCTAATTAATTATGAATAAATCTATAACCGTCCGGTTATGGGTTACTCTTCGTTAATTAGTCTAACCCGCGCATTTCTCCCCCAATGTACATACTTCTACCAAGAATATATATATATATTTATCTAATTATTTAAATGTAATACTTACAAAATTCCGGGTAGAAATTCTAGGATGTCACAATTACAATTTGGTAAATCATCAGAAAATTATGGTAAGCCTTTTGCCAAGTCCTTTTTTTTTTTCATATCTAGCATTCTTTCAAGATTGCAATGACCCAGTCTCTTGTGCCAGAGTTCCATGGGTGTGACTTGAGTGAAATAGGTTGCATGCTCCTCCTTTGTTGGATCAAATGAAAAGCTTTTACCTCTCATTTTAAGCCTTAGAACTTCCTAGCCAGCAATGTCATAGATAAGGCAGTGTTGATATTCAAAGGACAATTTAAATCCCTTCTTAAGCAACTGACCTACATTTAGCAAGTTTTGGTCAATTTCAGGTACATAAAGAACATCTGAGATAAGTTTTGCACCTGAAGTTGTTGCAATCGATATAGTTCCTTTTCCTTTTGCTTGAATATACGTTCCCAATCTTGATCTTTAAGACATCAATAGGCTTCAAATCCTTGAAAGCAGACTTATCATATGTCATGTGATTTGTACAATCGCTATCAATCAATCAACACTCTGAACTACTCCTCATCAAATAGCATGTTGCAACAAAAATATAATCTTCTTCATTTTGCTCCACAACTTGGGCATTAGCTTCAGGTTGTTGAAATTTTCTTTTACAAATTACAGCTTCGTGTCCAAGCTGATTGTACTTACTGCACTTTGCATTTGGTCTTCTCCAACACTTGAATGGCGGTTGACCCATTTTTCCGCAATGCTGACAAGGTGGGTAATTTTTCCTTTTTCCCTTACCTTTGTTTTGGTTGTTTGCACCATTTTCATTGCTTGCTGGCAGGTTCTTCTTGAAATTTTTCTTTATGCTGTTCGCAGAGTCATGATGCTTGGCTTGAAGTGCACCTTCAACCACACGATCTTCTCTCATCAGCCTTCGCTGTTCTTGGGCTTGCAAGGCATGTACCACTTCTGCCAATGTGATCTTAGATAAATCCTTTGTGTTCTCCAATGAGACTATAGATGCTTCATACCTCTTCGGCACCGTTACCAAAAAAATTTCAACTATTCTGGAATTAGCAAAATCACCACCCAACAGCCTTATCTTGTTGGCAATACCCAATGATTTGTCTGTGTAATCCTTGACTGTCTCAGACTCTTTCATCTTTTGCAACTCAAATTCCCTCATTAGATTAAGCATTTGCATCTCCTGGTAATCCCAAATTGCGTTTGCTGATTTGAGAGCCATGATTCTTGTGAAGATGGTTTGAGAGACACCGGCAAATAGACACGACTTTTCCTTTTTTGTTTTTTTCTCCTTGTGAATTCTGATTTGGTTCATAGTAGGATTATCTGACAGTGAAAGTACGTCATAATCCTCTTCAACAACTTCCCAAAGATCTAATGCCTCTAGGTAAGTCTTCATTCTGACTGCCCAGAGATCAAAACTTTTCCCAGTAAAGACGGGAATGGCTTAGGAAAAACTTGTTTCAGAATCCATCAAAAATAAAAACACACAAGCTCCTTAAGAAGAGGCTCTTGATACCAATTGTTGGTTTTGTAGAAGAAAAATATAATAAACAAAGAAGAAGAGAGACAATACAAGGTGGAGGAAATATAATGATTTTTGCTTAATCAAATTGTTTTGAGCAGCAATACAATATATAGAAAAACAGAAATTAATCACTTATTAATTTTAGGAAAATTGAAAATTAAAAGTGACTTGCTCCTCAAGTATAGGAACTACTTATTGATTAAGTTAACCCATAAATGAAACAAATAAAAACAAAATATGCAGTTACAAAAGTAATTTAAAGAAATTTAACAAAATCACCTGTAATTCGATTTTCTATTAAAGGAAACTAGATCATTTATGAAGATATCTCAACTTTCACCAACAACCCATGATGCGTACATGGAAACTCAATATGGAGGCCAAAATGACACTCAATTTTACAATGTCGTACGTGGAATCATATTCCATGGAACTATCCTCAATGTAATCTCACCTTTCCAACAGCTAGAGCTTGAATTGAAGACTTTAAACAATAGATTTGGCAGATCACCAAGGACTAAGACAATTTTGAAGAAAAATTGGTCTTTGAAAGTTGTGTTCATCAAAATGGCATCAAGAGCTTGGTGTTGTGTTGCAAAGTGTAATGGAGGGAGTTCTCTACAAGATACTGTCATAGGATTGAATGTTGGGTCATTTATGCCAAATTTATGCTATTTCAGAAAATTGAGTGTGTAGACATTTTGTAGACAGTTTTTCCTTTTGGAACCAATAGTTTTAATTTAACTTATGTGAAACTAATTTGCTCATGTGTGTGTTTTACTCCGTTTTCTAAGCTAAATTAGGTTCGAACTTTTGCTTCTCAAAATTTATCTAACTTCTTTTAACTACTTCTATTTTTTTTTGGTTCTTCTGCTATCCAAGTTTGACATTGTTTATTATTTCTTCACCTCACTTGGTGCTTCAAGAAATCAATGTGAGAGGACTCAACATTGCTAATGTCAAGAGTTACTTGCAGTAGGAGAAGATTGGAATTTGGAGCTGTCTACGTGTTATTTAGATATGATACATAGAGAAGTAGTGCAAAGTTTTGTGAGGTGGCAATCAGATCTTGGAAGTCAACATCAATTGGTAGTTTTTCGTTTTTAAGGGGTAGGGTAATATGTTGTTTTACCTTTTGAGTACTTGTAATGTATTTACTTGCTATTGAAAATTTTGTACTCTTGTGGTGAAACAAGTTCTGGAATGCCTTGTGCTTGGAACTATTTATTAATAAAATTAATTATAAAACAGTCCTGATTATGTATTTATGCAAAAAAATATGAAAATTAAATTCTTAAACACCTTTTCTAAAATATATAATTTTTTATTATATATTTTTTTAAAAAAATTAAATAATTTATTTCACTAATTAATTATTACAAATGTTTAAAAACGTAAATAAATCTCATTTGATTCAATCCCTGTTTTCCCAATTAATACTATATTCAATAAAAATGTCATAAAAGACCCGTGCATCGCACGAGATTCTCACTGGTATGTATATAAAAGAAAACTGGCTAAAATATAACAATAAAACGGCCGCTATGCATAAGGTAAAAAATTGAAAACAATATTACTGGCGATTATAGCCGCTGCCAAGTTTAAGAAATTTGCAAATAAAACACGGTTTTTCAAGTGGTTGAGAAATCACCACAAAGTAAAAAAAAAAAAAAAAATCTTGTTGTTTAGAACGGTTGTTAAGTATTTATTGGGTAATTCTTGAAAATAAAGGGCGGTTGTAACCGACGTATGATGGAGGTGACTCCGGCAGTTAGTGAACCGACATTAAGGTGCTTTTGCGTCATTAGATTCGATGCCGGTTTTCAATCGACGGAAGTTGGATTAGTGGCGGTTTTAACCGCCGGTAAATTGCATCTTTAATCACCGTTAAGTAGCAATTTTTTGTAGTGATCGAAGGGAATATTGTAGCTAAACTTCATAGAAGAATTGAAAGATTGAATCAAAATATGACACAAATGATAATTTGCGCTTTAACTTTTATATATTATTTTTCAAGAGCATAAAACAAGTACTTTCTAAATTACTCAATTAAAAATATCAATTTGGTAGCTTCCATATATAGAGGGCAATACTTTACCATATAATACTCATTAACATGCAACAATATAATTTCAAAGTTCCAATGCATATGCCATGCAAATTTATTTATTTTTGTTTCTTTTAGACATAAAACAGTAACAACTATTGAGTTTGGGAAAGGGAACACGAAGAATGGTTATTGCATCATGACTTCACTTACTTGAATACTTGCTATAAATCACTAGTGCCACCACCTTAAAGTTGTGAAAACTTGTCCTCTGTGGGTTACATATTCAAGATACATCTGAGGGAAGATCCAACAAAGGATTTTGTGCACAACTTGCCAATACCATATCCTCCACCGCTTCCAAATCAAGAGTGGACCAAAAACAATTCCGTGGCCAAAAATTAATCCTAGTTCAACACTGATAAAATTCCAATCAATTGTACAAACTAGCCTTTCACATTCTCGTTGCAGCAACACCCCTGGCCTTTTACCATGTGGATTTTCAGTCAATGGAGGACCGTATAGCCCATCATTGCCTTCAAAGGAAGAAGCTGAAAATGACTGAAGTTGGGTACCTGTTGGAAATATAATGATTTTTGCTTAATCAAATTGCTCTGAGCAGCAATACAATATATAGAAAAATAGAAATTAATCACTTATTAATTTTAGGAAAACTGAAAATTAAAAGTGACTGAAAATGACTGAAGTTGGGTACCTGTTGGTATCTTCCCTACCAAATGATTGAAGGAAAGGTTTAAATATGAAAGGAATGACAAACTTGCAATCTGCATAGGAATTCCTCCACTCAGAGCGTTTTGTGAAAGGTCCAAAGACTCCAGCTGTCTTAGGTTACCTATCGATGATGGGATTTCACCAGACAAAGCATTGTTTGACAAATTAAGGATATAGAGTTCTTTGAAATCCATTAACACTTATGGTATAGGTCCTTCAAAATGGTTAGATGAGAAATCGATGGATGTAAAGATTGTCAAAATTTTAACCAACTCCATTTGTAGACCTTTGCTGATAACTGTCACACTACCTTGATAATATAAACCAGAACTGATATCAAGCCGCTCAATAAACTTTGCTTCAACTTCATGCTTATTATGCATTATATTTCTTTTCCAGGTTGTGAAATATCTTTCTGGCAATTTGCCACTAAAATTGTTAAAAGCGACATCCAAAATTTGAAGCATCTCCCAAGTCTCATTGGCTTCCGAACATCTAAGGGAACCTTGAAATCCATTGTTTCGCAAAATCAAGATACGAAGTATGGATATTTCCTTCAAAAAGCATGGAAAGCCACCAATAATTTGATTTGATCCAAGGTCCAATACCTCTAACTTTGAGCAATGGGCAAGAGATTTTGGAATTGGCCCATCTAATTGATTTCTATGAAGATTTAAAGTCCACAAACCACAGGAAATTGGAATTGTATCTGGAATTTGGCCTGTGAGATTGTTGTTCTTCAGATTTAATACCACAAGAGTGTCACTCATCATCATTAGACATGAGGGAATTGTTCCAGAAAAGTTATTAATGGAAAGATCAAGCATTTGAAGTAATGAAGCTTTGCAGAGGGAATCAGGGATACTTCCATTCAAAGTATTGTTTGAAAGAGAAAGAAAAAATGTGGAAGACAGGTAATTACCAATGTCATGTGGGATAAAAGAGCTAAATTTGTTGCTTGAGAAATCCAAATACACCGCATAATTAGGAAAAACAGGTATTGGCCCTTCAAGTTTATTGTGGTGAAGGTCAAGGAAAACAAAGTTGGAAGTAAAATTCTGCAAAGGTCCTTCAAAACCAGTCAACAAATTGCGAGAAATATTAAGATTGTCTAGTTTCCATATCCAGTTGGGCACCATTCCTTGAATCTGGTTATTTGAAAGATCTAGAGTGGCTAATGTGGACAAGTTTCTCAAGAAACCAGGGAACGTTTTCAAGTTGCATGATGCTAATTTTAAAATTCTAATCTTGGAAGAGAAAGATGGATCAAAATTTTCATTCAATGATAAGCTGTTATATGAAAGGTCTAGTGCAGTTAAATTTTTAAGCTCAAAAAACTTATTCAGCTGCACCGACCCAGTGAACTTGTTTGAAGAAAGTTGGAGGATAGAGAGTGAACTGAGATAGAAGATAGATGTTGGAAAAGGTCCTGACAAATTGTTGCTTCTTAAATCAAGAGTGTCTAATATAGAAGAAGACACATTTATGAATTCATCTAGTTGGCTAAATTGATTGTTGGAAAGTTGAATCTGTTGTAGGAGTGGAAGTGGAAACAAGGATGAAGGAATGCTCCCAGTGAAAGAATTATAACTCAAGTCAATATTGACAAGATTTTGCAGTCCTTCAAAATGAGATGATGAAATTATGCCACTTAAATGATTATGAGAAAGGTCTAAATGGGTAAGGTTTTTGGCCATACCAAACGATGTCATTGGACCAGTGAAGTTGTTAAATGACAAGTCCATGTAACTGAGTTCTGTAAGGTTTGACAGTGAGCCGGGAAGTGTTCCGTTAAATCGACAATCAGAAAGATCCAATTCAGATAAGTGCCTCATTATACCAATCGAGTGTGGAAATGCTCCAGAAAAGCTTGTGTTTCTTACTTTTAAGGTCTGAAGTGATCTGCTCAATGGGAAGTTTGGAAAGAAACCATTGAGATTTTGGTTGAGTGATATGTCAATAACAGACAATGTTTCAATGCTGAAGATCTTCTGTGGAAATGTCCCAGTCAATCCGCACTCAGAAAGGCGTAGGATGGTGAGATTTTTCAAATGGGCAAATGTTTCTGGCACTGGGGATGATAGATAGTTCATATCAAGAACAATGACTGATAGATTCTCAAGTCTTGCCAGGGAAGAATCCAGGGGTCCCGAGAGATTGCACTTGGACATGCGAATTTCTTGCAGGTCAAGCATCGACGATAAAGCGCTGCACCATTCATGTCCTGCAACTGAGATACTTACACCATCCAGATACAGTTGCCTAATATTAGTGAGATTTTGGACAAGCTTTTGCAGATTCGGGTTCTCAAGTTTCGGCCTTTTCCCATTTAAGAAGGAAAGAGAAGAGATATCAAGAGTAACCAACCTTATCAACTGAGAGATCTCTATTGGAATCTGTCCCATAAAGGAAGCCTCTGACAGATTCAGGTGAGTTAATTTCTCTAACTTGTTGAATCCAGAGGGAATCTCCGAGAAGAAGTAATTTGCAGCTAAATTTAGATTCTGAAGATGTTGGAGACCGAAAAGACTAGTTGAATTGTCGAATCCACCAGAGATTAGTTCTCCACTGAGATCAAGACCGATAACATGCCCATCCTCGTCACAGGTTACTCCCATCCACTTGCAACAATCATTACTCGCTTTCCATGAATTCAGCCTGCTGCTATTTCTGTCAACCGTGTCTACGAATGTGAGGTTGTTCTTAAATTCGAGCAGCAAAGACTTCTGATTATCAAGACAGAGGCCAGAAACCACAAGGATGTTGTTGCAAAGCCAAATCCAATAGAATGACACCACCACCACTGATGAGACAAGCTCAATTTTCATCGTAGATGATTTGTGTGTGTGACAATTGCAATTACAAGTACAAGTTTAAATTTCAGGAAAACTGAAACAAAAATTGCAACTCCCTGAATGATAAGATTAAAAGCTTACAATTTGTGTGAAAAGGTCCTAGTCAGCGTTGGCTTTCACCAGGTGACCTAGACACTAGCAAGAACGTTGAAGTTTCACTTTGATGGATCCAAATTGGACCATTGATGCTACTTTTTACAATCAACTTTTCTTTTTCTTTTTCTTTTTTTTTTCTACACAATTTGTGCGCTTAATAACATTTACATTTATGCAGAGAAAAAATAATGACTGCGTTCTGATGACAAATACTTTTGCCAATGACATGTTTTCCATCGTGACTTTAGTATTTTTAACCTTTTGAGTTCTTGCCCTTAATTTGGCTGTAATTGTCCCTTTTTAAAAGAGTTATTTTATCCTTTTCAAATTGCCATTGCTACAAATGTTTAAGAATCGTGCAGCAGACGATGGAGTTGGTTTTATATTATCTAAAAGTTATTACAAATTAACTGAGCACAATTATAAATATGAAGGTTGGTACTCATTGTAATTTTAACAAAGACTATAAAAGTATCTAAGGAAACAGCATTCCAATTATTTTCCATGAGGTTACTTTAGAAGTTGTTCAGAACATTTCACACGTCAAAAACTAGACACAAACATTGATTTTCCATCTTTGACTTTAGCATTTTTTACTTTTTGAGCTTTGTCCTTAATTTTGCTGTCATTGTCCTTTTTAAAAAAGCGTTATTTCATTCTCTTTTGCCCATTGTGACACTTGTTTAAGAATCGTGGAGCAGATAAAAGTTGTTTTAAAGTATCTGAAAGTTAGTAAAGCATAACTGTGCACAATTGTAAATATAAGCGTTGATACTCTTTGCAATTTTAAGAGAGATTATAAAAGTAGCTCATGAAAATGTGTTCCTATGATTTTCCAATAAACCATTTCAGAAGTTGTTACAAAATACAAAGTTACTTTATTTCAAAGTGCATTCCACACGCCAAAACTAGTCAATGAATTATGTCAATTGAGTTGATGAAAGGAGAATCAACTTTCATTTAGAGACTTATATCGGAAGAATTGCCCTTCTTACACGGGACAGAAACAACTAAAAATTCTTGGAAACTTCAAAGCAATATAAGTGTGTGTCCTTTGAATGGTTGCGTATTTTCGCAACGTGTGAGAAATGAAGGATGTTGTGGCGTGTTGTAGTTTTGTATATATTAGATAATGCACGTGTACAAAATTTACTTAGATTTATATAATTAACATAATATGTAAATAAAAATATTATTTTTACAATTTCAATATTAATAAATGTTTATGTATATTTTTTTATTGTCATAGAATTTAAATATAATCTTAATAATGAGTTTTTATCGATAGTTAAATACTATAATAATCTATCCCTAAATTTGTATATATGAAAAATCATCTAATGCAATTTAAAATGTTAAATTATTTTATGCAAAATAAATTCATATACAATATAAATATTTATTCATAAGCATATTATGATAATATATTTATTTTATAATTTAAATATTAATGTTTTTGAGTTTTGATTCCTTGTAAAATGCAACATATACCTTACTATATTACAGTTGACAACACACACTCTATATATTATGCTTATTAACATTTTTATTTTATAAAATTATATAAAAGAATTAGAAAGGGTATTTTTAAAATAATTCGTACCTCGATGCTATTGAAATATTCATAATGAACTTGTGCAAAATAGATAGAATAAAATGCTTATATAGAATAATCTCCATGATAGAATATTATATTTATGATACATTATCATTTTGCTTTCGATATAATTAAACTTAGCATGCATAATATATTATACCAATGAAATATTATAAACTTTATATTGTAATATTTGTAATTTAAAATCCCAACGGGGTAGCGACAAATTTGTCTATCCCCACCTTTGTCCCCCTCGAAAGGCGGGATGGGTTTGAATTCATATTTATAAAAGATGAGCGTAAAAAAAATAAAACATAATCTCGTTTTCATTATGCGGTTCAGAGAAAATCACAAAAAATTCATCTCACATTAATTTTTTTTTCATATACTTTAAATAATAAATTAAGTTATTAATTATATTTTAATTCAAACAAAATATATACATATAATTTAATAAAGAATAAATAACATAAAAATTAAATTAAATTTTTAAATAACTGTATAATTTTTAATTTTATTATAATTAGTATTAGTATTATTGTTATAATATTATTTTTTAAATCAGAAAATAATAATATATTATAATAGCATGGCACAAGGGGTACCATAAACCCATACAATGACTACAAAGAAGAACACATATTTACCCAACAATCGTTATGCAATATTTATAGATTTGAGAAAATGTGGAGACAAGATGAAGAGTGTAACATAATTATTAATCATTCATGGGTCAAAGGCGACAATGTTTTGTCCAATATTGCTAGGACAAAATCTTTAAGGTTGGGGAATAGAAAAATTGTGATTTTTTTTTAGCCAATTACAAATTCTCTATTCTCAATATTTCCTAATTCACTAGTTATTTATTTAGTTGAGAAGTCAGATTAGGGAACTTGACTTCCCAAGTTATTTTCTTTCTTTTCTTTTTAATTAAATTTATTAAGAAAAAAATTAATTTTTTTTCCAAAGTTAAGAAGTCTGAGTTGGTGAACCCGACTTCCCAATTGATCTTTTCTTAAAAAAGTAATTAATTTTTTAAAAAATATTTTATTAAATATAATTTTTTTGTTTATATTATTTAATTTTTAAAAAAATGATAATATTTTTTGTTAAATAATTTATTTATACCATAATACATTACATCATAAATAAACAATAATATTTGCCTAAGGAAAAACTGAAGATGAATGTATGTTGGAATAATTTTTCTGTTAAGGCCTTGTTGCCGATAGATTTCACATTTTTTTCTAGTATCCCGTTCAATTTCTTCATCCATTCTAGTGGGAATGCAATTTCAAACCAGATACCCTTTGCACTCCTCCTTCTCCTTGGTATTAGAGCTTCGGTTCTTGAAATCAGGTGTTATCTATCCTTTGATTTTTCTTTTTCTTGTGTGTTTCCTCTTTGTTTGTTCTTAGACTTTCATTTAACTCTATATTATTATTTTATCTTTCTTTGTTTTATTTCTTTGACTCTATCTTTCTTTTCTAGACTCTATTTAGTATCAATATCCTTTTGTCTTCTTTTTTATATATATTATTAGAAAATCCAATTTTCAAATTTGGAGTCAAAATTATGTTACAATCCTTATTTAGGTAATTAAAGTTGCTAAAATCCTATTACAATCCATATTTGGATAATTAAATTTGTTAGGATCGATTTTTTTTTTCAAATTTGGAGCCAAAAGTCTGTTACAATCCAGATTTTGATAATTGAAGTTGGTAGCATCTGAATTTGATTTTCAAATTTGGAACCAAAATTCTGTTATAGTCTAGATTTGGATCTACCCAATCACATCTTTGCATTCAAATTTGAACTTCACGCAACAAAAAGGCATAGAGAAAACAATAAAAAGAAACAAGAAAAATGTGAGAAAAAAACCAAACACTTTTCTTAATCCTTTGTTGCTTGTCCTCTGTTTGTTCTTATTCATTAGGTTCTCATCCATCCCTTGTTATCTCTTGTTGTGTCTAATCAACCCAAAGGTTCTTATTTAAGATCTCATAAGGAGAAGTTAAGTGGTAAAATGCAAGAGTGATGAGACTATTGGAGGGAAAAGCCAAAAGAGTAAAACACGATTGAAAAAAATTATTGAGTGTAAACATGTGAGAAAGTGTTTGTGTGAGGATATTTATTTGTTCATCTATGATCACTTTTAACACAATTCTTGCAGTAATTTTAATCATGAGTGAAGAAGAAGGAGTGGATCTCAAATTGTTTGTTAAAGTTGTTAATGAACAATTTCAAGCTTTAAATTTGAGATTGGATAGTTTGCAATCTCCATTCCAATCTAGAAGTCGTAGACAACCAACTTCTGAAGAAGAAGATGAGAAGTATTCAGATGCAAGAAGTCATGGAAGAAGGCAAAGAGGCAAACCAAGAAGAGATGATCATTTGGGGAGCATTAAGATGACAATCCCTACATTTTAAGGTAAAAATGATCCTAAATTGTATTTGGAGTGGAAGAGAAAGGTTGAACATGTGTTTGATTGCCATAATTATTTTAAGGAGAAAAAGGTTAAACTGATTGTTGTTGAATTCACCGATTATGCTAGTATTTGATGGGATCAACTTGTGACTATTGAAAGGCCCATTAGTAGATGGGAGGAGATGAAAACTGTCATGAGAAGGAGATTTGTACCTAGCCACTATCATAAGGATTTCCATAGAAAATTACAAACTCTAACTTAAGGTTCCATGAGTGTGGAGGACTACTATAAGGAGATGGAAATAACCATGATTAGAGCCAATGTTGAAGAAGACCGTGAGACAACTATGGTCATATTCATTGGAGTTCTAAAGAAGGAGATAATCAAAGTGGCAGAATTGTAGCATTATGTAGAGATGGAGAACTTGCTGCACAAATCTTTCAAGTGGAAACAATTGAAAGCTAAGAGAACTTCCAAATTTGCTTCCACTTCTTCATGGAAGGCAAATTGGCAAAAGAACAAATCTCTGACAAAGTCAAAAGATGAAGCTAAGTCCAAAAATTCATTTTTTGCACCTAAAGGTAAAATGGAAATTAATTCATTTTCTAGATCTAGTGATATCAAATGTTTTAGGTGTCAAGGAGTTTGACATATTGCTTCTCAATGTCCAAATAAAAGAGCCAAGATATTTCTAGATAATGGAGGCCTAGAGAGTGAAAGTGATGATGAAATGCCACCATTGGAGGATTGCATTGATGTTAATGTTGTTGAACCTGTAAATGGAGATGTGCTTGTTACTTGACGTGCTCTTAACATGCAGCCTAAGGTAGGAGGTGATGAGGAGCAACATGAGCATATTTTTTAATACAAGACATCACATAAAAGATAAGCAAGGTATGCAATTTGATCATTAATAGTGGAAGTTATACTAATGTTGCTAGCACCTTGTTGGTTGAGAAATTGGGTTTTCCCACTTTAAAGCACCCTGGTCCGTATAGACTTTAGTGGGTGAATGATTGTAGAGACATAAGGGGGTGACCAAGCGAGTGTTGGTTTCTTTTTCCATTGGTAAATACAAGGATGAAGTTCTTTGTGATGTGGTACCTATGCATGTTGGGCATATACTTCTAGGGCATCCATGGCAATTTGATAGAAAGGTTACATACGATGGCTAAAAAATAGATATGCTCTTGTTTTGAATAATCACACAATTGTATTAACACTTCTCCACCCCGCTAAGGCCTATGCTAATCAAATCAGAATTATAAGAGAGTGTAAGTTGAGAGAAGAACAATTGAGCATTCAAGAAAAGAGAGAAAAGAAAAGAAAAATGAGAGTGAGCAAAAGAAAGAAAAGAATAAAAAAAGAATGCAAAGAAAAGAAAAATAAGAAAGTGAGTGCATTTGCAAAGAAAAGAGAGCTTCAGAGTGCTTTGATGGCTAGAGAGCAGCTACTTGTACTAATGTACAAGGATGTTTATTTTACTATTGATCTTAACTCTTCTTTGCTTGTGAGGTTTTTCCCTTGTTACATGAATTTGTTGATGTTTTTCCAGAAGAAATTCCATATGGATTACCTCCTTTAAGAGGTATTGAGCATCAAATTGACTTCATTCCTGGTGCTTCACCTCCAAATAGGCCAACCTATAGGTCAAGTCTAGAAGAAACAAAGGAGATTCAAAGGCAAGTTGATGATTTCTTGCAAAAGGGATTTGTAAGGGAAAGTCTTAGCCTGTGTTTTGTTCCTGTGATCTTGGTTCCAAAGAAAGATGAGACATGATGCATGTGTACAAATTTTCGAGCCATAAATAATACACTGTAAAATATATATATCTTATCCCTAGATTGGATGATTTGCTTGATGAATTGCATGGTTCATGTGTGTTTTCTAAAATAGATTTGAAGAGTGGATACTATCAAATCCGCATGAAAGAAGGTGATGAATGGAAAACACCTTTTAAAACAAAATATGGTTTGAGATTAATGAACCATGTTTTGCGTGCTTTCATTGGAAAATTTGTTGTGGTGTATTTTGATGACATTTCAATCTATAGTAAAACATTAGAGGAACATGCTGATTATTTACATGTTGTTTTTAATGTTTTGAGAGAAAATAAATTGTATGTCAATGATGTGCCATTATTTTCTCCTATTTCTTAACCCTTTTTTGCACCATTTTAATTACTGATTAGTCTTAATTGTCAAATTAATTAGGCAGTTTTATTACTTGGGCTCATTCAGCTAATTTGATGTTTTCAATCCAATTTCAGGAATTAATGAAGCATTGGGCTTAATCCGGATTTTGGTCGTGGACTTAAAGAGGGCAAATAAAGCAACGTTTACCTTAGTTAATTTTTAATTAGGAGATTGCAATTTTATTTTATGTTGTTCAGTGTTTATTTCGTTTTGGGCCAGAATATTATAATAGGGCCTAGTGACTCTGAGTAACCCTTATAAATAGTAGCCTTGGGATTCGTGTAAAGGCTATTCTGTTAGACTATTATTCAGAGCATAGGGTTTAGGGTTTTACGTTTTTTAGCTTATTGTTACTGTTCACGTAATGCACTTTTCCATTCTCTACTTTTAATTGCAATTTCGTTTTTATTTCTTCTTTTGCCTTTAGTTTCATTTACGTTTCTTCTTTAGTGTCATTCTCGTTTCTATTTCTAGTTTCATTTATGTTTCTGCCTTTAGCTTCAATTGCGTTTTCTGTTTTTGGTTAAAATTATGGAAGACTAAATTTCTGGTGTTGTTTCCTTTTGAGGACGAAGCTTAACTTTCTTCGAGGTTCTGTTTATAATGTGGCTTCCTGGATGCTTTCCCTTCACCAATTAACTCACATGCGTTCTGTTAATCGGTGCACGCTTCGTGTTCGATTAATTGCCTCTGTGCTTAAATTGCGTTCATGCTTAATGAACAAGGGGTTAATTGGTGTATGTGTTGCTTAATCACATATTGACAACCCTAAATTGATTTTTGCTTAGTAAATTAAAATAGGGTTGGATTAAGTGGTTAACTGTTAGGGACGAATTCTTCATAACCTAGGACCAGAGAATGGCTTCTGAATCAGAGGAAACAACACATTTTTACCATTATTGATTTCGTATTCTAGTTCACTTGTTCTTTAATTCACACAGCAAACAACCCCCCTGTTACTGTTACTTTACTGCTAGTATATTATGAACATTTGGTTTATCATTGCTCGTTGGGAAACGATCTAGGATCACTTCCTAGTTATTGCATTTTAATGTTTATTTGATTCGGGTACGGCCTCGATCAGTCAATCTTAAAAAGTGTTCTTTTTGCCATGAATTTGTTGTGTTCTTGGGTTTTGTCATTAGCTAAAAAAGTATAAGTGTGGATGAAGAAAAGGTAAAGGAAATTCGGGAATGTCTCGTACCTAAGAATACTAATGAGGTAAGAAGTTTCCATGGTTTAACAAGCTTTTATAGAAGATTGGTGAAGAACTTTAGTTCACTTGCTACACCTTTAGATGAACTTGTCAAAAGGAATGAGGTGTTCAAGTGGACTGATGTGCATGAGAAAGATAAGCTAACCAATGCACCTTTGCTTTGTTTGCCTAATTTTGACAAAGCTTTCGAAATTGAATGTGATGCGTCTAGTGTTGGAATAAGGATTGTACTGATTGAGGACTCTAAACCAGTTGCATAAAAGCTTCTAGGAAATTTGTTCTAGGTTCATATGAGGAAGGAAAGGTTTCCTGCTCAAAGAAAATCCAAGTTGTTGTGGAAGCAATGACTTCCAAGATTATTTTGATGATGCCAAAGAATCAAGAGTTAAGCAAGTTCCAAAGAATCAGGAGTCAAAAAGCTTCAAGAATCAAGTTTCAAAGAATCAAGATTCCAGAACAATCAAGTTTCAAGATTCAATCAAGTTTCAAGAATCAAGATTCAAGAACAATCAAGATCGAGATTCAAGACTCAAGATTCAAGACTCAAGATTCAAGAATCAAGAGAAGACTCAATCAAGATAAGTACTAAAAAAGTTTTTCAAAACATTGAGTAGCACAAGAATTTTTCACAAAATCTTTTACCAAAGAGTTTTACACTCTGATAATCGATTACCAGAAGGTAGTAAACGATTACCAGTAGCCAACATTGTTTCTCAAACTGATTTACAAAGCTGTAATCGATTACCATGAGCATGTAATCGATTACCAATGTTTTAAAATGTTAGATTTCAAATTTCAAGAGTCACAACTTGTGATAAAACATTTTCAAATCATTTCAAACTTGTGTAATCGATTACACAATACTTGTAATCGATTACCAGTGTTTCTAAACGTTTTGATTTTCAAATTTAAACATGAAGAGTTACATCTGTTGATGTGTAATCGATTACACTATGATGGTAATCAATTACCAGTGACTTACTTTGAAAAATAAATTACCAAAATTCACAATTCTTAAAGTGACTAGTTTTCTGAAGATTTTTTAAGAGTCACAACTTTTAAGTGACTAGTTTTCACAAAAGTCACAACTCTTGAAGTGACTAGTTTTGAAGAAATTGCCAAGAGTCACAAATTTTAACTTGAGTTATCAAATGACTATAAATATGTGACCATGGCATGAATTTCAAGAATGTATAACAGATTTCTTTCATTCATTTCTCTTCATCATTCTAAAAGTTTTTGTTCCATAATTTCTCTTTCAAGAAAAGTTCATTGACCAAAAACTTGTGCTATTCTTCTTCTTCTTTCCTTCTCCTTCCTGACAAAAGATTTCAAAGGACTAACCGCCTGAGATATCTTTTGTATCCCCCTTACAAAGATTCAAGGGACTAACCGCCTAAGAATTCATTTGATTTATTTATTTGATAGGAAATAAAATAATGCTTTAAAATATATATATATATATATATATATATATATATATATATATATATATTTATTCATTTGATAGGAAATAAAATAGAGTTTCTTTATATAAAATAATAAAAATAAATAAATAAGAGTAAATAATAAGCTGTGAGTACCCTAGGTACAAATAGCGATATGTTAGGTCAGTTTTCAGACCCACGATGCCTCATCTTCCCCTCATTTTCGTTTTTCTCTTTTCTCCTCCCAAAACCCTATCTTTTTCCGACAGACCACCAAACCTATCTTAGAAAAATGACAATCTCAGACTGATTCACCATTGGATCGTCGTGCAATTTAAGCACCAAATTTGCAACTCAATTCCGAGCATGCTCATCGTTGGGAATTACAAAAAGCTGTCGGAGTTGAGAGAAATACACTTTGCATCATAGCCTTTTCTTTTCCCGTAGAAACCTAACATTTTCTTGTTAAAACTATGATCCCGGATTCCTTAACCATTGGATTGTCATAAAATTTTGATATTTGGTTCAAAATTCAATTGCTCACAATCTCACCGTTGGGAGTTACGAGATAATATCCACGGAGAGAGAAAACAGAATCTCATGAAGATAGTATAAAATGGAGGCTTCAATCCCTTCTCCTTCTCCCTAACGTTTGTGAACCCTAACAGAGCAACCGGAGAAGGAGCTCTAGAGAGCACCAGAATCATCACAATTGATAACGGAGAATGCTAGAGCGACTACATCGAGGTAAGGGATGAGTTTATCGCAATTGGGGTTAAAATGAACATGTGTAGGGATCCTTAGAGGATTAAATTGGGGTTTATTTTGGGATGTTTATTGAATTACAATTTTTCCTTTATGATTATAAATACAAAATTGTTGTGTTCTACGTACCAATTGATGTTCTGATGAGAATTGATTGATAAACTTGAGTGCTCTTGAATTTTTTGTGTTTTGACCCATGATTTTGATATAATTGTGAGAAACTATTTGAGGGGTTTTACTCCCCATGTTGTGATAAATCTTTTGAATAAATTGTTATGTTGAGATTATGAGATGATGATTCAAATTGTGAGTATGTGATAAATTGAACATGTGATGAATGATGAAATACATGTGTATTGAGATGAGATGTGTGTATTGAGTTGTGAGCTATGAACTGTGCAATCACACAATTGTAAGACCCTTTAAGGGCGACGAGTATTGTGATGAGATCCACTATAGGAACCCGACGAGTTAAAATGATTTTGAAAACAATTGAGCAGTTGTGTATATTGCATAGTTCATAGGTAAAGTGTATATGATTCATGAAATGTGATAACATGTTAAATTGAGATTATACCATTGTGATTGAGATCGAGTGTATGTGATAAATTGAGTATGCACGTGATTAAGATGTTGTGTGCATTGAGATATTGTGTGCGTTGAGTTATGAACTATGAATTATACAATCACACGACAATAAGACCCTTTAAGGGCGACGAGTTAATGCTAAGTCCCTTTAAAGGCGACGAGTTAATGCTAAGTCCCTTTAGGGCAACGAGTTAATGCTAAGACCCTCTAAGGGCGACGAGTTAATACTAAGACCCTTAAAGAGCGACGAATTAAAACTATTTTGAGAATAATTGAGGAGTCGTGTGTTTTGTACTGTTCATAGATAGAGTCTGTGTGCTAAAATGTTTTCTGGGTTGGACCTGAATCAGGAGGGAGAGGCCTTGACGGACTCTTCAGAGTGTAGGCCTTGGGGGTCACCCGGTTTGAGTGCTCCTTTAAGCCTGTGCCGATCCCACATGGTTGGAGCATTCTCGCAAAACAGCGTGACCCTGACTGGTCTCCCTATGATTTTACCTAGTAAGAGTGACCTGACTTACTAGTGCGTGGTTTGTCTTGTCATGTACTCCTAGGCGCCTGACATGATTTTTCACTGACATGGTACCACATTGCATATAGGATTGAGTCTTAGTGTATTTTTTGCATAACGCTTGTGTATTGATTGACTAGGTGATATTGTGTTTTGATCCTTGAGTACATGAATGTTGTGAAAATGAATGAGATGTGTTGTGTTGTGATGTGATGTTGGGCGGCAAAATGGTGAAATGACGTGAGCTATGTTTAAGTAAGTTTTATTTTGTTTATATGATATTTATGCCTACATGTTATCTTGTTCTCTCCATTAGTTAGGAATGTCATAACTCACTCCCTGTGTGTTATTTGTGTTTGGATCCTGTGATGATCTTGAACTTTGTGTTCGGGGGAGCAGATGACTAGGTGAATTTCTTTAAGGAACCTTGTGCTGAAGGACATCGGGACATAATGCTATGATAGGATATGACATTAGGACATAAGTTTCTATATAATTGCATGATGTTAGCCTATTTTATTTTACCTCACTGATTTAACAAAATATTTAGTAAATTTTGACGGTCTTGTTTTGAGCTGAATATATTTTTAATAAGTTTTATTTGGTAATAGTGAAGTGAATGTGAACCTTTTATCCATGTGTATTTGTTTACCTATATTTTTATATATTTTATTTATTTTTATATATATGTTGGGGCAGAGGGTGTCACACCAGGTTAGTGTCTAAACTAAATTTGGATACTAAGCCCCATCCTAGGCCATAAAGACTTCAGTGGCTTAGTGAAGATGAATAGGTAAAAGTGACTTGGCAGGTTGAGGTGTGTCTCACCATTGGAAGATACAATGATAGGGTGTTGTGTGATGTGGTTCCAATGGAGGCGACTCATATACTCTTAGGAAGACTATGGTAGTATGACACCAAAGCAATGCATGATGGCTTCACCAACAAGATTTCTTTCCAACACCATGACCAGAAAATTATTCTTAAACCTCTATCCCCTAGAGAAGTGTGTGATGACCAAATCAGAATGAGAGAAAAGAGAGAACAAGAGAAAGAAAAGAGTGAAGCACCAAAAAGGAATAGGAAAAAGAAGAATGATACATGTGGGGGAAAGAGTGATACACATGAGAGAAAGAGTGATACACATGAGAGATTGATTTTATGTTTTTTGAAAGATTGATTTTAATTATGAACAAAAGTCGTTTAAGGCGCTGGACCTTGAAACGATGTTTTAAACTTTGAAAAGCGGAGAGAATCGTTAAGGCATTGGACCTTGAAATGATCTTTTGATTTTTGAAAAGAGGAGAGAGTCGTTAAGGTGTTGGACCTTGAAATGATCTCAAGTGATTTCAATGAAGAGAAAATTAGTTATATGTTTATTTTATTCATTAACATTCAATCTCTTTAAACAAATGATTTACCGCATTAATGATGGATTGAGACTTACTTTACAAGAAGAAAAGTGATGAATGATGATAGAAGAAGGAGATGAAGATGCACGAAACAAGATAGAGGACCACTAAGGGTACATAGATCGCATTCAAATCCTTAAAAGCAAACTAGCCGGATGATGAACGATGTAGAAATTGATTGCAGTCGCGATTTGGCAACAATTTAACTTATTTTCCTCTTTTTCCTTCTTCCTTTCTCTTCTTTCTCTCCAATCCTTCACCTCTGCAACTCCCAACCCCCCTTTCAACCCCTCCTCACGCCTATTTATAGCAAAACAAGGCATTTGGGACAAAGGCAGCTCGCCAAGGTGAGCCAAGACTTACACCCGAAGTAACTGGCTCGCCTAGGCAAGCTGCTTCCTTCAGGCTGAAGTCTTCTGGTGGCCTAGGCGAACCAAGGTTCCGAAAAATGACTGAAATGACCTTTTTGCCCTTCCCCTTGGGTATTTTCGCATTCTTGATTAAAACATTGAATGATCATCTGTTTCGCACAGTAATTGGCGTCTAACACCATAAGTCAACTAACAAGGATCAAACGATAGTCCCTAGATGAAATTAGAGTATGATAGTTGCCCCTCTTTACTTATCTTTTATTGGGAATAAAAGGGAAGTAAAGATAAGGACACTAATTTCGTTCGAGCGATCTTGCTTCCCGACTGGCAACTAGCAAAAACCAAATAAGTGAAACCGAGAAAACATGAGGACATTGAAGTTCTGTAGAGTAGAAGACATCTGGAGTTATTTTTTTTTGTATGTACATATTTTTTTCAAAGCATAAAAACAAAGGACGTCGAGTCCTACGAAGCACAAATACAAGGACGTTGAGTCCTATAAAAGATAAAAGATGTTGAAGTCTTTGAAATGTAAATGAAGACATTGTAGTCTTTCAAAAGCGTAAATGACTAAAGACATTGAAGTCTTTGAAAAGTAAATGAAGACATTGTCGTCTTTTGAAAGTGTAAATGACTGGAGACATTGAAGTCTTTGAAATGTAAATGAAGACATTGTCGTCTTGACAAAAGACATTGTCGTCTCTGCAAGACAAAAGACTATGATAGTCTTTGGAAAGTAAAGGCGGATGACATTGATAGTCTCCACAGGACAAAAGACCATGATAGTCTTTGAAAAGTAAAGGAGCAGATGACCTTGATTGTCTTTGCAAGACAAAAGATTATGATAGTCTTTGAAAAGTAAAGGGGCAGATGACTTGATTGTCTCTGCAAGACTATGATAGTCTTTGAAAGTAAAGGCAGATGACATTGATAGTCTCTGCAAGAAAAAAAACTATGATAGTCTTGGAAAAATAAAGAAGACGGTGATAGTCTTGACAAAAGACTCTGATAGTCTTGGGAATGTAAAGAAGATTGTGATAGTCTTGACAAAAGACATTGAAGTCTTTAAAATGTAAAGAAGACTGTGATAGTCTTGACAAAAAACATTGAAGTCTTTGAAATGTAAAGAAGATTGTGATAGTCTTGATAAAAGATATTGAAGTCTTTGAAATGTAAAGAAAACTGTGATAGTCTTGACAAAAGACATTGAAGTCTTTGAAATATAAAGAAGACTATGATAGTCTTGACAAAAGACATTGAAGTCTTTAAAATGTAAATGAAGACATTATTGTATTGACAAAAGACATTGAAGTCTTTGAAATGTAAAGGGCAGAAGACATTGATAGTCTCTGCAAGACAAAAGATTCTGATAGTCTTTGAAAAGTAAAGGGCAGATGACATTGATAGTCTTTGCAAGACAATAGACTTTGATAGTTGTCATACCCTAATTTCGTCCGGGGACCTTTGCTTGATGACATGCGACCTTTCTTTGGTCCTTGTGAGGTGCTTGGCATCCATCATTAGGCAATTTGTGAAATTCCAGGACATGCCGAAAAACCAAAAAAATATTGATGCACAATCTGTAAGTTTCCGTGACACACCGGAAATCAAATGGAAGCATCGTTGCTTAATTAAGTGAGGTTCCGTAACATTCCGTAAGTCAAAAAGGGGATGATTATGTAATCCGCAAGGTTCCGTAACATTACGGAAAGAAAACAAGTATCGTTACGAAATTCGTAAGTTTCCGTAACTTTACGAAAAAAGAATCACCAAAAAAAGCAGAGGGGGGTGTACTTAGTAAAAATGGGGGTGCAAATAGCACCCAGGCCCACTTGGGCCCTCCAGAATATTCCTCCAGAAGGTTGTTGCTTCTGGAGGAAGCAACCTGGCTCGCCTGGGCGAGCTGGGCGGCAACCACCTCCCCTATTTTGCTATAAATAGGGGAGGAAGTGAAGAAGAAAAGGGTTCAGCCCCTTTGGCACTTCTCTCTCTTTCGAATTTGCTTGGAAAAATTGTTTCCGTGAAGAAAATCTAAGCCGAGGCGCTTCCGAAACGTTTCCGTAATGTTTTCCGTGAGGAATTTCGCAAAGGTTTCGACCGTTCTTCGACGTTCTTCATTCGTTCTTCATCGTTCTTTGATCTTCAACGGGTAAGTACCTCGAACCAAGCTTTTCGATTCATTCTATGTACCCGTAGTGGTCCACATTGTGTTTCGTGCATTTTTATTCTCGTTTTGTTTACTTTTTATACCCCCTCTTGACGTGCTTAAGCCATTTTACTTAAGTCATTTCTCGCTTAACTTAAAAATAAAATAAATTTCCACCGAACGTTTGAATTGTATTATCCGTTAACTTCGGTTAAAATGAATTCCGACCGTTCGGTCGTGCCGTAACCACGTTGGAAATAAAAAAAGAGGTAAAAAAAAAAATATAATAATAAAAAAAACATCTTTTTAGTAAAATAAAGCGGAAAATTAATCGGACGTTTTCTCTTTGGGATTTCTCATTCTTAGTCGAATTGATTAAATAACTAAAGTGAAACTAAGGCTAAAATCAACTCGCCTAGTCAAGCTCGTCCATAAAAATAGGCTTTTGAAGTTTGTCATTTCATTTTCTCACTAAGTAAAATGGATCATTTTTAAGGTCCAACGCCTTAAAATGATCATCTCTTAAAGTAAAAAGAATCACTTGATAAGAAAGAACTACGTAGGTCTGATTTCCTCATCACAAATTGAGGAATACGTAGGAGCAAAGGGAAACACCCTTGTCGACCACAAAAAAGAAAAAAATATAAAAAGGGTATAAAGGATATAAGAACATAAAAGGGAACATAAAAATCAAAGTCATGTTTGCACATTCGATTAAAGGCTGCCGTCCCTTGGGACGGACGTGTGGGGTGCTAATACCTTCCCCGTGCGTAAATACAACTCCCGAACCTTTCACTAAAAAGTTCGTAGATCGCGTCTTTTCCGGTTTTTCCGACGTTTTCCTCAAATAAACGTTGGTGGCGACTCCGTGCGTATTCCTTTCGTGGAACACGCATCCCGCGAGTCTCGCGCCGCCCTCCCGCCGAAGGGTAGGTTGCGACAGTTGGCGACTCCACTGGGGACTGTTTTTAGAGAGTTAGGCCATTTAATCTTGTGCAATGTTTTACCGTGACTTATCCCTTTGTTGGTTTTCCTTCATTATGTTCTTGTGTATATAAACTCTTTGTTGCTTTTAGTGTGTTTTAAAGTGTATGCATGAAGTAAATATTTATTCATTTGATGCACCCAAACACCAACACTATTTGCACACACTGTGAGTGAAAAAGGGCCATATACCCGGGTTCATGGGAGCATAAGGAGTGGAGGTGAATCTGTGATCATTCTAGGTCTCCGACTTGCTTGATTACAGTGAACCCTCATCTAGAGCTTTTCTCTTTGAAAACTTATTGTTGCTAGTAGTCCCTACTGCTGCAATATGTTCTTCGAAGGGGATAATACCTCTAGAAAGCATCAAGAGAGATATAACTACCTTGGGGATTATTGCTAAAAGCCTAGTTAGTTCTCTCCCTTGTAGGTCCCTTAAATAGGGGGCACGGAGCAAACACGCTGCGTGCCATTTTTCACACTGCCATGCATAAGTGTCATATACCCTTTTGCTTATGTTCGGTAAATATTGTCATACTGTGTACATTCCCGCATTGTGTCTTTTGCATAGGCATTGCATATGGGTTCTGTCTCGATCCCTTCTGTAAACAAACCAACAGAGGGTCCGTGTCGCCTTCTTAAAAACGTGCGTTGGGGAATTTTGCTACCCCTAGACGTCGTATCTAAGAAGGGGACAAATTCCCCGGACCCCCGCATTCCTAGATTGCATCTGTGTCATATGCATTCCATCATGCATTCATCCATCCCACCCATGCGATATCGGAGTTTTGATTTGCACCAGCTTTTGTCTCACTTTAGTAAGCATGGGAACAAATCAAACCGGCAAGAGGTTTTACCAAGTCAAGGTCAAAAGCCTAGATACCACCAGCATCAAGGAATTAGGGCGGTTGATGGAACCTCTCCAAATGCAAGCCTTCCGCAAGACTTACGGAAAGATCTTAGAGTTGACCATAGCAGAGCTGTCCATAGAAGCCATTGCATCACTTACCCAATACTACGACCAGCCTTTGAGGTGCTTCACGTTCGAAGACTTCCAATTAGTACCAACCATTGAAGAATTTGAGGAAATTCTAGGATGTCCTCTCGGGGGAAGAAAACCATATCTTTCCTCCGGGTGTCTCCCCTCTTTGAGCAGAATCGCAACTGTGGTCAAGGATTCAGCAAGAGGTTTGGACCGCATAAAACAGACTCGAAATGGCATAGTGGGCCTACCACAGAGGTACCTAGAAGACAAGGCGAGGGGTATGGCCAATCAAGGAGATTGGGTCCCGTTTATGGATGTGTTAGCTTTGCTAATTTTTGGGGTCATCCTCTTTCCAAACGTGGATGGTTTGGTGGACCTAGCAGCAATCGACGCTTTCCTTGCCTACCACCATAGCAAGGAAAGTCCGGTGGTAGCTGTCTTGGCAGATCTATTTGACACATTTGACCGAAGGTGCGAAAAGAGTAGCGCACGGATCATCTGTTGCTTACCCGCCCTCTGTGTTTGGTTGGTTTCGCACTTGTTCCAACAAGACACAAGACATCCATGTCCGCTCCTGAGCCATCGCTCGTGTACTGAAAAGAGGAGAATAGATTGGGACCAGCTCTTGCCCGGGATAGGAGGTAGAACAATCAGTTGGTTCCCCCGATGGAAGGAAGGAAAAGAAGAAGTCCTTTTCTCATGTGGAAGATACCCAAACATTCCGCTGGTAGGAACGAGGGGTTGTATTAATTACAATCCCGCGCTCGCTATAAGACAACTAGGGTACCCCATGAGGGGAGCACCGACGGAAGAAAGCATGTCTCATTTCCTTGTGAGGGATTTCGGCGCACAAAATTCCAAGACTATACAAAGAATCCATAAGGCATGGGAAACCCCGTTAAGGAAAGATCAAGAACTTAGAGGCATTCGTAATGGCATCATTGGTGGGTACCACGAATGGCTGAAAGTTCATATACGAGTTTAGATTGGCTCGCCAAGTTAAAAGTCGTCAGCGAAGAGAGTTTTGAAGCACCGGAAGAGGAAGAAGAAGTCCAAGCTCTCAAAAGCGAGTTAGGAAAGGCGAAATTTGCCAAGGAGAAGTTCAAGTTGGCCGCGACACACATTCGGAAGGAGTGTGCCGGGTTACGGGAGGAGAATGCAATTACCGCAAGAGCCCTTGAACAAGAGACCAAGAGGGCTCGCAAGGAAGAGTATGGCCGGAACAAATTTCGCGGAGCTCTGTGGGGTAGCAATAGTGAACTCAAGTTGCGAAGGGAAGAAAGGGACCAGTTGCGAGCACATAGCATGGTTCTGAAAGAGGAGTTAATTGCTTGTTCGAGGTCCAAAAGAAGTTTGTCTCAGCGCTTATGCGAGACGGAGACCAACATGCTAGCTATCATCGCTAAGTACCAAGAAGAGTTAGGTCTAGCCACGGCCCCCGAGCATAGAATCGCGGACGAGTATGCTCAAGTATACGCGGAAAAAGAGGCTAGAGGAAGGGTGATCGACTCTTTACACCAAGAGGCAACCATGTTGATGGACCGGCTTGCTCTTACCTTGAACGGGAGTCAAGAACTTCCTCGCTTGTTAGCCAAGGCCAAGGCGATGGCAGACACCTACTCCACCCCCGAAGAGATTCATGGGCTTCTCGGCTATTGTCAGCATATGATAGACTTAATGGCCCACATAATTAGAAATCGTTAGGAAACTTGTATGGCCTCTCAGACCTTGACTAGATACGACTTCCTTTTTGAAATAAAATGAGTTGGTCCCATGTTTCTACTCCAAAAAAGCTTGTGCAAATCAAATCACTCCTACATTTCATGCATTTTCTTTCTTTACCCACTCCTCACATTTGGTTTTTAGGGAAAAACACCATAACTAAACGCGCCGCAAGGTATCCCTATCGCACCAGATCCAAATCTAGAACGATGGGTGATCAAGAGGAGACGCAGGAACAGATGAAAGCCGACATGTCGGCTCTGAAAGAACAAATGGCCTCCATGATGGAGGCCATGTTAAGTATGAAGCAGCTCATAGAGAAGAACGCGGCCACCGCCGCCGCTGTCAGTTCGGCTGCCGAAGCAGACCCGACTCTCTTGGCAACTACGCACCATCCTCCCTCAAACATAGTAGGACGGGGAAGGGACACACTGGGGCACGATGGCAGCCCTCACCTGGGATACAACTGAGCGGCTTACCCTTATGGATTGCCACCCAACTATTCACCACCCGTCTTGCAAGAAGATGCCGGCCACATTGCTTCTCCCGTCCATGAAAGAGAGCCTCCTCAGCAGCCCGACGAAGTCCACAAAGACCCTCAAGATTATGCTCGAAGGGATGTCGAGTTCTATCCCCCGATCCCCGAAGGGCCGGCACCAGGCACGTTGCCTCAACCCAACATCGCAGCACCACCAATAGTTTTGTCCACGGAAGGGCCGCCCCCAGCAACTGAAGAAAGGAGGAAGCTCGATCTCCTTGAGGAAAGATTGAGGGCCGTGGAAGGATTTGGGGACTATCCGTTCGCAGACATGACGGATCTTTGCTTAGTACCCGATGTTGTTATTCCCCCGAAGTTCAAAGTGCCGGACTTCGACAAGTATAAAGGGACGACTTGTCCCAAAAACCATCTCAAGATGTACTGCCGTAAGATGGGCGCCCACTCTAAAGATGAAAAGCTATTAATACACTTCTTTCAGGATAGCTTGGCCGGAGCTGCGGTAGTGTGGTACACTAATTTGGAAGCTTCCCGTATCCGTACTTGGAAGGATCTGATTACCGCCTTCCTAAGGCAGTATCAGTACAATTCTGATATGGCTCCTGACCGTACTCAATTGCAGAATATGTTCAAGAAAGAGGGTGAAACCTTTAAAGAATATGCGCAGCGATGGAGGGATTTGGCGGCACAAGTAGCTCCTCCCATGGTTGAGAGAGAGATGATCACCATGATGGTAGACACTCTGCCAGTGTTCTACTATGAGAAGCTAGTAGGTTACATGCCGTCCAGCTTTGCGGATCTAGTGTTTGCCGGGGAAAGAATCGAGGTAGGATTGAAAAGAGGAAAGTTTGATTACGTTTCCTCCACAAATGCGAATGCCAAAAGAATCGGGGCAACAGGGGCAAAAAGGAAGGAGGGAGATGCCCATGCCGTCTCTTCAACACCCGCGTGGATCAAACCCCAGCAAACACCTCATGGTACCCATCAGTACGCGCAACATCAGCCAAGCTTCTCGGCTTATACTGGGAACGCCTCTAGTTCAACACCCGTGCAGCCTAAGGCACCCACCCAGAGGGAAGCTCCCCAAGTTCCAACTCCGAACACGACTCGACCGGCCGGTAATTCCAACATGACAAGGAACTTCCCTCCGAGGCCATTTCCGGAATTCACCCCACTCCCAATGACGTACGAAGATCTTCTGCCATCCCTCATCGCCAATCATTTGGCCGTGGTAACTCCCGGAAGGGTCCTCGAACCCCCTTTCCCGAAGTGGTATGACCCTAACGCCACTTGCAAGTACCATGGGGGTGTCCCGGGGCATTCCGTCGAAAAATGCTTGGCCCTTAAATACAAGGTCCAACATTTAATGGATGCCGGATGGCTGACTTTCCAAGAGGATCGGCCCAATGTGAGAACCAACCCGCTCGCCAATCATGAAGGGGGAGCGGTTAATGCAGTTGAGTCCGATAGGCCGCGCAGGTCTAAACCTTTAAGGGATGTGGCAACCCCTAAGAGGTTTATCTTTGAGGCCATGCAAAAAGGAGGTGTGATTCCCCATAGTGGATGTAAGGAGGATTCCTGTCTGCTACACTCCGGCGAGCTGCATGACATGGAGACGTGTTTGGGAGTAGAGGAATTGTTACAGCGGATGATAGATCAAGGTCGACTGGAAGTCGGCAGTGAAGGAAAAGAAGAGCAGCATATATGCATGCAGTCTATGGAGGGAAGTAGTGTTGCGAAGCCCAAACCCTTGGTGATATACTTCACTAAAAGCGCAGCTTCGCAAAAGCCCGGACACCCCTTAATAGCCAAACCTGTTCCTTTCCCGTACCAAAATAGCCACGCGGTCCCGTGGAGATATACACCTCCAAGGGAGAAGGAAGAAGAAGCCACTGACGTCAGCTCGCTGTCAGCTAAAGTAACAAATATCACGGGACTGAGTGGTGTGACCCGTAGTGGTCGTGTGTTCGCACCCCCTGACCTACCAGTCCAACCCGCGGACATCAAAGGAAAAGGAAAAGTGGTGGAGGAACAAGATGGCGAAGCCCCCCACGCTTCGAATAAAGATATTCCGGCAAAGGGCCCCCCGGAGAAAAAGGATGGTAAAAAGGAGGTGTCGCTAGAGGAAGCCAGCGAGTTCCTTCGGATAATTCAGCAGAGCGAATTCAAGGTTATCGAACAGCTCAACAAAACCCCGGCCAGGGTCTCGCTGTTGGAGTTACTTATGAGCTCCGAGCCTCATCGGGCTCTGCTAGTAAAAGTTCAGAACGAGGCTCATGTGGCCCAAGATATCTCGGTAGAAGGTTTCGGAGGGCTGGTCAACAATATCACTGCCAACAACTATCTTGCCTTCGCCGAAGAAGAAATCCCCGCCGAGGGGAGAGGGCATAATAAGGCTTTACACGTATCAGTCAAGTGTATGGACCATATCGTAGCCAAGGTGCTCATCGATAATGGTTCCAGTTTAAACGTGATGCCTAAGAGCACTTTGGAGAAGTTACCATTCAATGCTTCCCACTTAAAACCAAGTTCAATGGTGGTTCGTGCCTTCGACGGCACTCGCCGAGAGGTTAGGGGAGAGATCGATCTCCCAGTACAAATAGGCCCTCACACCTGTCAAGTCAACTTCCAAATAATGGATATTAACTCCCCTTACAGCTGCCTGTTGGGGCGCCCGTGGATCCACTCAGTGGGAGTTGTGCCTTCTACACTCCACCAAAAGCTGAAATTCGTAGTGGAGGGGCACTTGGTCATCGTGTCAGGCGAGGAAGATATCTTGGTAAGCTGCCCATCCTCCATGCCTTATGTGGAAGCCGCAGAAGAATCGTTAGAAACTGCTTTCCAGTCTTTTGAGGTGGTCAGCATTTCCTCCGTGGACTCCCTCTTTGGGCAGCCTTGTCTGTCCGATGCAGCGGTAATGATGGCCCGAGTTATGTTGGGGAACGGTTATGAACCCGGGATGGGTTTAGGCAAAGACAACGGCGGCATAACTAGCCTGATAAATACCCAAGGAAATTGTGGGAAGTATGGTTTAGGCTATAAGCCCACTCAGGCGGACATGAAAAGAAGCATCTCGGGAAGGAAGAACAGTGGTCAAAGCTCGCGTTGGAGACAAGAAAGTGAAGGAAGCCCGCCCTGCCACATAAGTAGAAGCTTTATAAGCGCGGGTCTGGGAGACAAAGGTCAAGTGTTCGCGATATGCGAAGATGATGTTCCGAATACTTTGGATTTGGTACGACCATGCCCTCCTGATTTCCAGCTGGGAAATTGGCGAGTGGAGGAACGCCCCGGCATTTACGCAACGAGCATAATGTAAACCTTTACGGTTTTAAAAGATCTATAGTTGGGCCTAGGCTTTAGAGTTTTTCCTTTTGTTAAGGCTTTGTGTCTTTTGTTTTTGAATTTATAATACAAGGATCTTTCTTCATCTGTTCCTGGTCTCTACCCATTCTCATTCATTTGCATGTTTACTTCTTTTTCTGAAATGGCAGATTCGATGACGAGTCCCCCGAAGGTACTAATACCTGGGACCCGCCTATCGACTTCGAGCAAGAAATGAATCAAACGGAAGATGAAGGAAATGAGGATGTGGGACTTCCCCCAGAACTAGAAAGAATGGTCGCCCATGAGGACCAAGAAATGGGGCCTCATCAAGGAGAAACAGAGCTAGTAGACTTAGGAATTGGCAGTGGAAAGAGGGAAGTAAAGATAGGTATAGGTATTACCGCACCTATCCGTGAAGAATTAATAATCCTGCTAAAAGACTACCAAGACATCTTTGCTTGGTCATACCAAGATATGCCCGGTTTGAGTTCTGACATTGTACAGCACCGATTACCTCTAAATCCCGAGTGTTCCCCGGTAAAACAGAAACTGAGAAGGATGAAGCCCGAAACATCCTTGAAGATAAAAGAAGAAGTGAAGAAGCAATTTGACGCTGGATTTCTGGCCATCGCTCGGTATCCAGAATGGGTTGCCAACATCGTACCGGTTCCTAAGAAAGATGGAAAAGTACGAATGTGTGTCGATTATCGGGACCTGAATCGGGCCAGTCCCAAGGACAATTTTCCTTTACCACACATTGATATCCTCATAGATAACACGGCCACTTTCGCTTTATTTTCCTTCATGGACGGTTTCTCTGGTTACAATCAGATAAAGATGGCGCCCGAGGATATGGAAAAGACTACTTTCGTCACCCTGTGGGGAACGTTCTGTTACAAGGTGATGTCCTTTGGACTCAAGAATGCCGGGGCAACTTATCAACGGGCCATGGTAGCTTTGTTCCATGATATGATGCATCAAGAGATCGAGGTCTACGTGGACGACATAATTGCTAAATCTAAATCCGAGGAAGAACACCTTGTCAACCTGCGGAAGTTGTTCGAAAGGCTTAAGAAATATCAATTAAGGTTGAACCCCGCTAAGTGTACCTTTGGGGTCAAATCAGGGAAATTGCTTGGTTTCATTGTAAGCCAGAAAGGGATAGAGGTAAACCCCGAAAAAGTGAAGGCTATCCTTGAGATGCCAGAACCCCGTACAGAGAGGCAAGTCCGAGGTTTCCTGGGGCGCTTGAATTATATTGCCAGATTCATATCGCAGCTCACCGCCATTTGTGAGCCGTTGTTCAAACTCTTGCGCAAAAACCAAACTGATCGCTGGAATGAGGATTGCCAAGAGGCTTTTGGAAGGATCAAAAAGTGCCTAATGAATCCTCCCGTGCTTATGCCACCAGTACCTGGAAGGCCTCTCATTTTGTACATGACAATCTTGGACGAGTCAATGGGGTGTATGCTGGGGCAACATGACGAATCCGGGAGGAAAGAGCGCGCTGTTTACTACCTAAGTAAGAAGTTCACGACCTGTGAGATGAATTACTCCTTGCTCGAAAGAATGTGTTGTGCTTTAGTATGGGCATCCCATCGCCTAAGGCAGTACATGCTGAGCCATACTACCTGGTTGATATCCAAAATGGACCCGGTTAAGTACATCTTTGAAAAGCCAGCTCTCACGGGACGAATCGCCCGGTGGCAAGTCCTGCTATCTGAGTTTGATATAGTCTACGTCACCCAAAAGGCGATAAAAGGAAGCGCTTTAGTAGATTATTTGGCTCAACAGCCTCTTAACGACTACCAGCCCATGCATCCTGAATTCCCGGATGAGGACATCATGGCCTTGTTCGAGGAAAAATTGGACGAAGATCGGGACAAATGGACTGTATGGTTTGACGGAGCGTCAAACATTCTAGGTCATGGCGTTGGGGCAGTGTTGGTCTCTCCGGACAATCAATGTGTACCTTTCACAGCCAGGCTAGGATTCGACTGCACCAACAACATGGCCGAATATGAAGCATGTGCCCTAGCCGTCCAGGCAGCAATTGACTCCAATGTCAAACTACTCAAGGTGTACGGCGACTCAGCGTTGGTAATCCATCAGCTGAGAGGGGAATGGGAAACTAGAGATCCCAAGCTGATACCCTACAAAGCCTATATCAAGGAATTGGCTAAGACCTTCGATGAGATCTCCTTCCATCATGTTCCCCGCGAGGAAAATCAAATGGCGGATGCACTTGCTACGTTGGCGTCTATGTTCCAGCTAACACCGCACGGGGATCTACCCTACATTGAATTTTGGTGTCGTGGCAAACCCGCGCATTGTTGCCAAGTGGAAGAGGAACGGGACGGAAAGCCTTGGTATTTCGACATCAAGCGATATGTCGTAAGCAAAGAATACCCGCCAGAGATTGCCGACAACGATAAAAGGACATTGAGAAGGTTGGCAGCCGGTTTCTTCATGAGTGGAAGCATACTGTATAAAAGAAATCACGACATGACACTCCTGTGGTGTGTGGATGCCAAGGAGGCAAATCACATGATCGAGGAAGTCCATGAGGGCTCGTTTGGAACGCACGCCAACGGGCATGCTATGGCCAGGAAGATCCTAAGAGCAGGTTATTACTGGCTTACCATGGAAAGTGATTGTTGTGTCCATGTGAGGAAATGCCACAAATGTCAAGCATTCTCAGATAATGTCAATGCCCCACCACACCCTCTGAATGTCATGTCCGCCCCTTGGCCTTTCTCCATGTGGGGAATAGATGTCATCGGGGCCATCGAGCCCAAGGCCTCGAATGGTCATCGCTTCATCCTCGTAGCGATAAATTATTTCACCAAGTGGGTCGAGGCGGCTTTATATACCAATGTCACGAGGAATATGGTGATCAGGTTCATTAGGAAAGAGATCATCTGCCGATATGGCTTGCCAAGGAAGATTATCACGGACAACGGCACCAACCTGAATAACAAGATGATGGGGGAAATGTGCGAGGAGTTTAAAATCCAGCATCACAATTCCACACCCTACCGGCCAAAGATGAATGGAGCCGTGGAAGCGGCCAATAAGAATATCAAAAAGATTATCCAAAAGATGACCGTGTCATACAAGGATTGGCACGAGATGCTCCCATTCGCGTTACACGGTTACCGGACTTCAGTGCGAACGTCAACTGGGGCAACGCCATTCTCATTGGTATATGGGATGGAGGCTGTGTTACCGTTTGAGGTAGAAGTCCCGTCATTAAGGATCTTGGCAGAATCCGGATTAAAGGAATCAGAGTGGGCTCAAACACGCTATGACCAGCTCAACCTCATTGAGGGTAAGCGCTTAACGGCCATGAGTCATGGGCGCTTATACCAGCAAAGAATGAAGAGTGCATTCGACAAGAAAGTACGCTTACGCAAGTTCCATGAGGGAGACCTTGTGCTAAAGAAAATGTCCCATGCTGTCAAGGACCATCGAGGGAAATGGGCCCCGAACTACGAAGGGCCTTTTGTTGTGAAGAGGGCTTTTTCCGGAGGAGCCCTGGTGCTTACCAACATGGATGGCGAAGAGCTACCTTCACCCGTGAACTCTGATGTCGTCAAACAATATTATGCTTAGAAGCTGGGGCAATTAAGGATGTCGCTGCATGTTCTTTATCTTTATGCGTTTTCTGGATTTCCCCCAGGGATTTCCTGTCTGTTGTATCTCTCGTTACAATCTTTCAAAGAAATGAACGTGGATTCGAGGCTTTAGTCCTCACGTTAGTTTCAAACCTTGCGTTAATCTGTGATCACCTGAGCCCTTCCGCTCAGTTCATGGGATGCCCCAAGCGCTTAATTAGAATTGAACCTGAACCAACTTTCCCTAAATTTGCTGCGTTTGAAAACATTCATGCATACGCATACGCATACGCATGTATATTGTTGTGGTAAAACAGGGGCAGGATCATCTTGGGCTACCTTCTGGGGTAGAGACAAAACATGAACGGCAGAAACCAATCAAGGTAAGGTAATGACGCGGTCAAGATTGGCCATACCTGGTTGTTTATTACTTGCAGGTACTTAAGGACGGATACAAGTGGGGATGGGGTCACGACCGACCGATCGATGCCCCTTCTCTGCGCGAAACAAGCAAAGAATGTCGCTGCAAGGCAGCCCCGTATCCTTTGTATTTTACAGCTTTCTTTTACTATTTGTTTGTTTTAAAAAAAAAAAGTAAAAATAAGTAATCAACACCTAATTCTAACCTAAGTAAGTTCAAGTTAGGCAAGATGCTAATCCATGAGAAGGGAAGGGGCATGGTTAATGTTCCCCTCAAAAAAAAAAAAAATGTGCAGGTTAGCTCGCCTGGGCGAGCCACCCTTGCACCAAATTATAAGAATGACGAAAGAGGGGACGTTTTTGCATTCAAAAACTTCTTTTCCCCCCTTTCAAAAGCCATACCCACGGGATTGACGAGTTTGCAGCTCTAGGGTCATCCTTTTTCGCATTTTTTAATTCCGTTTTGCGCTTTTGTTCATCACCAACAAGTAAGTGTTCCGTCCCTAAGCTTTCTAGCTTTTCATTAGTGTATTTTGATCTCCTTTTGGTGCTCTAAATTGTGGGAGTGTGCTCAAATATATGGGGCAATTTTGGTTTGTTTTCTTGCTTGATTAGGTTGAATTAGGGGTGTGTATGGGATGGCCCTAGGCCTATAATGCATTTTGGAACAATGGGACATGCCACATTGTCCCCGTTCTCTTGCTATTGACGCCTAAACGCGCGCCCACCAAGTGTTCGGTGAAATGCCTCAATGGCATTAGCGCGTGACTTTTGTAAGGAAACAACCCATGGGGCATTTTGGTTTGTACATATTTTGTATTCATTCCCGAAAAAGGCTAGAGTAATTGCCCCACATATATCCTAGGCCTAGGAACTAAAATTTTATGCAAAAAGAACACAAGAGTAGGTGCATATTGGGTAAAGTTACCCTTTTTGGCCAGCAATCAGCTATGGGCCACGCTACAATAATTTCCCTACGCCTAGATGTTTAGGAATTTTGCTCGTCATGAATGTGTAGGTTTAGAATAGGTAGCAAAATACCTTTGGCAATTTACACTTTGGGTATGATAGCAAAATACTTGGATGTATGTACATATAATTTTTGGTAGTCAAAATGTCTCACAAAAAAAATATATATAAATATGTTGCATGTTATGTAAAGAAAATACATTACAAAAAAAAAATATATATATATATACCTTTTAATTTGAATACAATTTTAGTCAGCAAAGGAAAATATACTTGAATTTGCATGCGGCTTTAGGTAGCAAAAACTTGAAAAGAGCATGAAATGTAGCGCCTTATTGTGTAGATAGTCAAGATTCATCATGAAGTTTGTGTATGTATAGGTATTAGAAATACCAAGATGTGCACATGTGCAATTTTTGGTACCCCAAAATGCTTTGAGTATGCATGTATGTAAATTTAGCCAAGGAGATGTGTGTGATGTAAGTAACAAATACACCTTGGAAGTACATGTAAATAATCTAGGTAACGAAGCTGCCTTGATTGTATATGGGTGCATTTTTCTTAGTTAATAGAATGTCTTGTGCAAGTGAACGTTCGTAAGGAAATATGCGCATAAGCTTGCTCTAAATTTACATTGATGTTTGTATTTATGGGAGGAGGTTGTATGCCATTTTTGTTTTAAGAGTAGTGTCCTACTGGTAAAACTAACTTTCCAAATGTTTGCCTTCGCAGGAAATGGCCCCGAGGAAGCTTGCCTCAAAGAGGTCCAGGAAGGACAAGGCAGCCGAAGGAACTAGTTCCGCTCCGGAGTATGACAGTCACCGCTTTAGGAGCGCTGTACACCAGCAACGCTTCGAGGCCATCAAGGGATGGTCGTTTCTCCGGGAGCGACGCGTCCAGCTCAGGGACGACGAGTATACTGATTTCCAGGAGGAAATAGGGCGCCGGCGGTGGGCATCACTGGTTACTCCCATGGCCAAGTTTGATCCAGAAATAGTCCTTGAGTTTTATGCCAATGCTTGGCCAACAGAGGAGGGCGTGCGTGACATGAGATCCTGGGTAAGGGGTCAGTGGATCCCGTTTGATGCCGACGCTATCGGCCAACTCCTAGGATATCCGTTGGTGTTGGAAGAGGGCCAGGAATGTGAGTATGGCCAGAGGAGGAACCGGTCTGATGGGTTCGATGAGGAGGCCATCGCCCAACTGCTATGTATAACGGGGCAGGATTTTGCCCGGACTGCTGCAGGGAGGCGAGTGCGAATCATGCGCACCAACATGACCACCCTGACCCAGATATGGATGACGTTGCTCCTCAGCAACATCCTGCCCACCGATCATAATTCCGACCTTCCCATGCCGAAGTGTCAGCTGGTGTACGCCATCCTGACACGGATGAGCATCCATGTGGCTCAGTTGATCGCTGATGCCATCTATATTTTTGCAGGTATGGCGCCCACTAGGCACCCTTTGGACCCAAATAAGTCCAACAGGGCCCTGGGATTTCCCGCACTGATCACAGGACTCTGCCAGTCGTTCGGAGTCCCCGTTGCACCTACTAAAGTGATTCGGCCGCCCATCACCCGAGCTTTTATTGAGAAGTACTGTACCCAGAGACAAGCTCAGGGTGATGCTCCACAGGCCGCAGGCGCGCCACCACCACCTCATCAGGCTGGCCAGGCTGGGGCATTTGACATGGAGCAGTATTTACGGCATTTGGTTCGCCAGCAGGCGGCCAACCACCGAGCACATGTACAGACCCATGATTGTCTGTACCAGATGAGCCTTAGCATGCAGAGCCAGGGCTTCGCTTCTTTTTCATTCCCTACCCCAGACCAGTTCAGGGCAGAGGTTGCATGGCCCGGAGATTGGCCCGAGGCCCAAGCAGGAGAGGCACCCCCAGAAGCTCCCGGCGATGGAGAAGAGGCCCACGAGGACGAGGAGATGGCCGATTTGCTTGACTTCTTGGGAGGGAGTGGAGATACGTGATTGGGAGATCCCCAGATTCATGTTTTCTTTCATATTTCTTTTATCATTTTTTTATTCTATGTTATTGTTTTGACTTGAGAGACTAATGTTTGTTTTTGTTGTTTCGATTGTCATTTGTACAGCGCATGCATTTTTTTAGATTGTTGCGTTAGTGTTTATATATCGTTACTATCAATGATGCTTGAAATTTTGGAACCGTGTAGAGTTCTTCGTTTAGGAACATCGTCAAAAAAATATATAATAAAACAAACAAAAATCATGATAAAAATAAAAAGAAAAAAAGGGAAAAAGAGAGAAAATAAGAAAAAGAGAGCAAATAAGGAAAAAGAAAGCAAGTAAGGAAAAAGGTGGAAAAAGAGGAAATAAGTTGTCTAGCTAAAAACCGACATACTTTTGAAAAGAGATGATTTCCAACTTTTCTTTGAAAAAAATTCATTGATCATAACCGATTTTTGAAGAAAAAACGTGTCTACACCTGAAGGGTGAATGCTGTGAAAATTTCCCCGGACGCCCGAAATGGACTTGGAGGAATGCACAAATTGATAAAAGAACATATTTTGGAAACATTGGGTTGATTTAAAATAGAGGAAATGAATCCTGAGCCCTAGCATCACCTGACCATAAAAATTTGACACTTGAGCGTCCACATAGGTGCATGCATGACCTGTTTTGCATAAAGTTTCCAAATCATCATTTTTGCATTTGTGTCATGGAAATAATGTGGGGCATCCCTTTTATCCTTGAACCAAACCAAGCCCTGACATGTATCATGTCTAGCCATTCTACAAGCTTTGAGCCAAAATCCCGACTGACCATAAACCTTGACCCAGGGTGAGAATGTCAATCCTTACCCTCGGAAGCAAAAAAGAATAGAAGGAAAATTTCCAATGAAAGCAAAAAAAGAAAAGAAGGAAAATTCCCCAATCAAAGAGTGGGAGAAAGCAAAAAAGAAAAGGGAAGAAGAAGAAGGAAAGAAAGCTCCTGATCAGGGATCGAAGGAAAAACAGAAGAAATGTGCAGAGAGGTCTTTGGACCGGACAATATCTGAACAATACAAAATTGTCACCAAATGAACAAAAAAGAAGGAAAAGAAACCACGACCTAAAATGGTCTTCTCCCTTTGATTACCAACCAAAATCCCGTGTGCTAGCGACTTTTTCGCCCCGCACTAAACAAAAAACAAAAAAAGAAAAAGCCAGAAAAATCAAAAGCCAAAAACACACAAAAGCCGAAAAAAAACCACCAAAAGAACCCATTCCCAAGGGAAGTCCTATTGATCCATGATCACGCATGTAATTTTTGATTTGATAGGAAATAATTTGCAAAGTCAAGTCATGACATATCTATGGTTCGGAATTAGGATGAAACACTTACCTGTGCGAGATTGATACACTTTGAGTGGATTTCTTCTATTTTTGTCGAACCCAGTGTTTCCTCTAAATGTTCATTTAGAAACGAAATGCTAACATCCAAAATCTCATTTATGGTTATGGGGGATCCCATCAGCAGACTCTCCTTCCCTGGTAGACGCATTGTTTGTCACTCAAAAAAGCATATGCTGCTCTAAACAGTTGGAATATTTGTCTCTTTGCTAAAGCATGTTTGCATTTTAGTGGAGAAAACACCGAGACTTTTTCAAGTCTCACAAGTTATCCAGAACTACGTAGGTCTGAGTTCCTCAAAGGAGGATACGTAGGAGCAAGAGCCTCGCTTTTGTCGACCACACCGCCTTTTGTTGCCATGACCCAAGAGCTGGTAGCCTGCGGAGACACCTTACGGTTATCCGCACCTCGTCATTCAGTGACCCCAAGTGTGATTGACGAGCAGAGGCCAATGTGGTCATCTGCGCCCTTTCCGGAGATGTCAGCATTTTCCGATGGAGACTTTTCAAGTCTCACAAGTTATCTAGAACTACGTAGGTCTGAGTTCCTCATTGGAGGATACGTAGGAGCAAGAGCCTTGCTTTTGTCGGCCGCCCCATAATCTTTGTCATACTGACCCTGAGGTCATGTGACATGCACCCTTTTGTCATCCAGAGGCGGCGGGCCCGATGACAAGCAGAGACAAAATTTGGTCATTCTGCACCCTTGTGTCATCCAGAGGCGGCGGGCCCGATGATACGCGGAGATACCTTACGGTTATCCGCACCCTTTTGTCATCCAGAGGCGGCGGGCCCGATGACAAGCAGAGACAAAATTTGGTCATTCTGCACCCTTGTGTCATCCAGAGGCGGCGGGCCCGATGATACGCGGAGATACCTTACGGTTATCCGCACCCTTGTGTCATCCAGAGGCAGCGGGCCCGATGATACGCGGAAATACCCGAGTGGTTATCCGTATAAACATTCTTTTGCTATCTGTAAGACAGAACGCTTGATAGCATGCAGAGGCTGACATAGTCTTCTGCACCTTTTGTTCCTCTGGGAACAACAAGTCATTTACATGCGGAAATTTCATGGTCACCCGCGACTCTCGTCAACCGAGAGGAGCGAAATTAGTGTCATACACTAATTTTCGTCTGGGGACCTTTGCTTGATGACATGCGACCTTTCTTTGGTCCTTGTGAGGTGCTTGGCACCCATCATTAGGCGATTTGTGAAATTTCGGGAACGACAAGTCATGGTCACCCGCGACTCTCGTCAACCGAGAGGAGCGAAATTAGTGTCATACTCTAATTTTCGTCCGGGGACCTTTGCTTGATGACATGCGACCTTTCTTTTGTCCTTGTGAGGTGCTTGGCACCCATCATTAGGCGATTTGTGAAATTTCGGGAACGACAAGTCATGGTCACCCGCGACTCTCGTCAACCGAGAGGAGCGAAATTAGTGTCATACTCTAATTTTCGTCCGGGGACCTTTGCTTGATGACATGCGACCTTTCTTTTGTCCTTGTGAGGTGCTTGGCACCCATCATTAGGCAATTTGTGAAATTCCGGGAACGACAAGTCATGGTCACCCGCGACTCTCGTCAACCGAGAGGAGCGAAATTAGTGTCATACTCTAATTTTCGTCCGGGGACCTTTGCTTGATGACATGCGACCTTTCTTTGGTCCTTGTGAGGTGCTTGGCACCCATCATTAGGCGATTTGTGAAATTCCGGGAACGACAAGTCATGGTCACCCACGACTCTCGTCAACCGAGAGGAGCGAAATTAGTGTCATACTCTAATTTTCGTCCGAGGACCTTTGCTTGATGACATGCGACCTTTCTTTGGTCCTTGTGAGGTGCTTGGCACCCATCATTAGGCAATTTGTGAAATTCCGGGAACGACAAGTCATGGTCACCCGCGACTCTCGTCAACCGAGAGGAGCGAAATTAGTGTCATACTCTAATTTTCGTCCGGGGACCTTTGCTTGATGACATGCGACCTTTCTTTGGTCCTTGTGAGGTGCTTGGCACCCATCATTAGGCAATTTGTGAAAATCTGGGAACAACAAGTCATTTGCATGTGGAGATTTTATGGTCACCCGCGATTCTCGTCAAATCGAGAGGAACGAAATTAGTGTCTTATCTTTACTTTCCTTTTATCTCCAATAAAAGACAAGTAAAGAGGGGCAACTGTCATACCCTAATTTCGTCCGGGGACCTTTGCTTGATGACATGCGACCTTTCTTTGGTCCTTGTGAGGTGCTTGGCATCCATCATTAGGCAATTTGTGAAATTCCAGGACATGCCAAAAAACCAAAAAAATATTGATGCACAATCCGTAAGTTTCCGTGACACACCGGAAATCAAATGGAAGCATCGTTGCTTAATTAAGTGAGGTTCCGTAACATTCCGTAAGTCAAAAAGGGGATGATTATGTAATCCGCAAGGTTCCGTAACATTATGGAAAGAAAACAAGTATCGTTACGAAATTCGTAAGTTTCCGTAACTTTACGAAAAAAGAATCACCAAAAAAAGCAGAGGGGGGTGTACTTAGTAAAAATGGGGGTGCAAATAGCACCCAGGCCCACTTGGGCCCTCCAGAATATTCCTCCAGAAGGCTGTTGCTTCTGGAGGAAGCAACCTGGCTCGCCTGGGCGAGCTGGGCGGCAACCACCTCCCCTATTTTGCTATAAATAGGGGAGGAAGTGAAGAAGAAAAGGGTTCAGCCCCTTAGGCACTTCTCTCTCTTTCGAATTTGCTTGGAAAAATTGTTTCCGTGAAGAAAATCTAAGCCGAGGCGCTTCCGAAACGTTTCCGTAACGTTTTCCGTGAAGAATTTCGCGAAGGTTTCGACCGTTCTTCGACGTTCTTCATTCGTTCTTCATCGTTCTTCGATCTTCAACGGGTAAGTACCTCGAACCAAGCTTTTCGATTCATTCTATGTACCCGTAGTGGTCCACATTGTGTTTCGTGCATTTTTATTCTCGTTTTGTTTACTTTTTATACCCCCTCTTGACGTGCTTAAGCCATTTTACTTAAGTCATTTCTCGCTTAACTTAAAAATAAAATAAATTTCCACCGAACGTTTGAATTGTATTATCCGTTAACTTCGGTTAAAATGAATTCCGACCGTTCGGTCGTGCCGTAACCACGTTGGAAATCAAAAAAGAGGTAAAAAAAAATATAATAATAAAAAAAAACATCTTTTTAGTAAAATAAAGCGGAAAATTAATCGGACGTTTTATCTTTGGGATTTCTCATTCTTAGTCGAATTGATGAAATAACTAAAGTGAAACTAAGGCTAAAATCAACTCGCCTAGTCAAGCTCGTCCATAAAAATAGGCTTTTGAAGTTTGTCATTTCATTTTCTCACTAAGTAAAATGGATCATTTTTAAGGTCCAACGCCTTAAAATGATCATCTCTTAAAGTAAAAAGAATCACTTGATAAGAAAGAACTACGTAGGTCTGATTTCCTCATCACAAATTGAGGAATACGTAGGAGCAAAGGGAAACACCCTTGTCGACCACAAAAAAGAAAAAAATATAAAAAGGGTATAAAGGATATAAGAACATAAAAGGGAACATAAAAATCAAAGTCATGTTTGCACATTCGATTAAAGGCTGCCGTCCCTTGGGACGGACGTGTGGGGTGCTAATACCTTCCCCGTGCGTAAATACAACTCCCGAACCTTTCACTAAAAAGTTCGTAGATCGCGTCTTTTCCGGTTTTTCCGACGTTTTCCTCAAATAAACGTTGGTGGCGACTCCGCATGTATTCCTTTCGTGGAACATGCATCCCGCGAGTCTCGCGTCGCCCTCCCGCCGATGGGTAGGTTGCGACAATAGTCTTTGAAAAGTAAATGACAGAGGACTTTGAGCCCTATGAAAGCATAAAGACAGAGGACTTTGAGTCCTATGAAAGATAAAGACGAGGACTTTGAGTCCTGTGAAATATACAAGTGAGGACTTTGAGTCCTGTGAAAGATAAAAGCAAAGACTTTGTGTCTTGTGAAAGATAAAGTGAGGACTTTGAGTCCTATGAAAGATAAAGTGAGGACTTTGAGTCCTATGAAAGATAAAGTGAGGACTTTGAGTCCTGTGAAAGATAGAGGCGAGAACTTTGAGTCCAATGAAACAAGCCAATAGGTACTAGTACCAAAGGGCTTAACCTTATGAGAAAGCAAGAGGTTGTCTCCTTGAGAGGGCCCGTCATCGTAAACTAGGGCATTAGATTTGGGAAATTGGTAGATAAAGAGAAATCTATGCACTTAATATGAAGATGATTTTTGGGGATGCAGATGCATGCAACCTTTATCTTGAAAATGCAGTAAATGCAAGCTTTGTATGCAACAATGCAATGCAATGGAAAATTGTACAATGTTCATGACATTCTTTCATATTCTTGTGATTTTGATTTTGATATGATTTTTTTCCTTTTTTGGAAAACACAGATTGACTGTCTCTTTCTGAAAGACGTGATAACTCATGAGACCTCATCCCATCTTTCTGCAAATCTCTTTGGGGACTCCCTCAGAGTGCATGTTTTGTTTGATTTAGTCACTTGACAATTTTGGAGTGACGACAATGAAATCATTTGACATTTAATTAATCAACTGAAATATTGATCCTAGGGTTTTCCCCTTTCTTTTTAAAAACTTTGATTATTATGCACAACAAGAAAACACAAGGCTTTGGGATCGATCGTGCGTCCCATTGAAGAATGGAAATGGATTGTAACACTTTGGTATATGACCAAGTGAAACTTTCATGATTTAAGGTCATAGAGCGATGCCAAGGGTCTGTCGATCCCATTGAAACTCAATGACATGGGCTGATCCTGAAAGAATTCATATAGTGAAGGCTACCCTTGGATTCGAAAGGAATCTTAAGGAGTTTTGCATGAGTGGCTAACATCAGGTGTACCCTACTATCACAATTGTCTTTGGACATCTTCCACGAGCTCCTCATCGGATGAGTTTTCTTCTCAAATATGCAAGTGTGAACCTTAAGGGTTTTCTCTTTTCCATATATATTTTTTTAACAATCATAAGCGTGTGTGGGTTTCATTCCAGAATCCTAACTTAAAAGCAAAATCAGTCATTCCTTGATCCCTATGGGCTTTATTGGGCTTGTAACGTGGTCAGGGGTAAGAGGGCTATGAAAGAAAGGATTAAAGAGGCTCAAAGAGTGTTTGAGGGTTACATTGAGTAAGAACCTCAAGAGCGTTGCTTGTACTTTTGTTCCTTTCAACTCTCGGGTTGGGCTCTACTCCTTTTGTCTTATACATTAATCTTTCGTTGCACTTTTGTGCCTTTCTTGTAAAATCTGGAGATCTTTGTCTCTATTTTTTCTCTTCACTCACCTTTGGCGGATTTTTTTTCTTTTCATTGTTGCCCAACCTTATGTATGTGATGTTTGCATTGCTCTTCCCGCCGGTTTAGCGGTGGTTCATACTCAGGGTTTCTATTTTGCTTTTGCTGTTCTTTTTTTGTTTTGTTTTTAGAAAACAAATATGCTTTGGCTCGAAGGGGGTAGCAAAGGATAAACTAGTGTTTGGGATGTTGAAACAGGGCCATGTGTCATTTCAAATCTTGACTTAGATCCTTTTGTAGTTTGGATTTTGGGACAAAACCTTAATAACACGCCCCTGATTGTTTTTTTTCTTCTTCTTTTTTATATTTTTTTATTACCCTAATTTTTTCCTAGGCCGCCCTTTTGGGTTCTCGACCTACCGGGTAAAGAACTTCTAATTTGCCCCTAGGTTCGCTTGAGGCTCATGCACGGTGATTCTCATTTCCCCGGTGTAGGGCTCTGAGGTATCTATTGCTGCCTTTTGTCACGACCTTGTAGCAAGGAAAAATGAAAGAAACCATGCAGATTCTCGAAAATGAATTTTCAAGGACGAGAAACATTTAAAGGATTTTCAATTGACAGATTAAGTCGAACGATTTCTGTTCTTTGATAAACTCATTTTTATCTCAAAATGAAAAAAATGAGGTCACATGAATGTCTGTACTTTTTATTTGAAACACTGTCAATCAAACTTTTTTTTTTGTTTTGAACTTTTTACTTTACTCTTCGTTTACGACACCCTGACCAAACGTATAGAGCGAGCAGTATTTGATTGAATAGATTTGGAGATCAACTCAGGAGCGTAAGTCACTTGAGGAAAGAAACCAATGGCTTTTATTCACATTCCAGTGAAAGTTAAATATGCAAAGGTGTAATTGTGAGAGAGTGAAATAAGAACATCAAATTTATCCATATTATTAGCATTGCGACTGTTGTTTATAGTAATGGCATAAACTTGAAAATCCTAATGAATCATTGGAGACATATAACAACAACCTTCAAACTGCCCCATGCATAGTGCCGCTTGCCAATGTCAGAATTCACAAGCTATCATCCTCCTTAAATTTTAGCCAACCTGCATTAATTAGACTTTGCACCTTATGCTTCAAGGTCATACAATGCTCAATGGAACGCCCCGGGATTCCTCCATGATAAGCACATGTTGCATTCGAGTTGTATCCTCAGAAAAATGGAGGTTGAGGAATTTTTGCTGGGGTTATGACTGCCAATGCATTATCGAGCAGATAGGGGAGTAAGTTAGCATACAACACCGAAATTGGGGTGAATTCTACACGCTTCTTTGCTGGAAAATTCCTTCCTCGATTGATGTTTTGGTTTGTGTTAAGGATGGTGTTTGGTATTGGATGTGCTGCAGGTAGGCTTTGTGGCTGATTTAGGGGTGGCCTTTGTGGAGGATTGAGTGTTCTTGGTTGATAGGGTGGCGGGTAATGAGAAGGGTTGATATAGGTTGAGTATTGATATTGTTGAGCTGGTGGAAAATTTGGCCATGTAGGAATGGTAGTCACAACATGGGTTCCTCCCTCCTTCTTATTCTCTCCATTTTCCCCAGGCTTCTTATTTATCAAAGCAGAATGATCAAATTTTCCTCTTTGCAGACCCACTTCAATCCTTTCATCGACAAAAACTAAATTGTGGAAGCAATGTATTCCAAGGTTATTTTGATGATGCCAAAGAATCAAGAGTTAAGCAAAGATTCAAGAAAAATCAAGATCAAGATTCAAGACTCAAGATTCAAGAATCAAGAGAAGACTCAATCAAGATAAGCACTAAAAAGTTTTTCAAAACATTGAGTAGCACATGAAGTTTTCACAAAATCTTTTACCAAAGAGTTTTATCTTTGGTAATCGATTACCAGAAGGTAGTAATCGATTATCAATAACCAACATTGTTTTTCAAACTGATTTACAAAACTGTAATCGACTACCATAATCATGTAATCGATTACCAGTGTTTTAAAACGTTAAGATTTTCAAAATTCAAAATGAAGAGTCACATCTATTGATGTGTAATAGATTACACCTTAATGGTAATCGATTACCAGTGACTATTTTCGAAAAATTCATTTCCAAAAGTCACAAGTCTTCAAGTGACTTGTTTCTGAAGATTCTTTCAAAAGTCATAACTTTTTAAGTAATTAGTTTTAAAGGAATTCCCAAGAGTTACAAGTTTTTACTTGAGTCATCAAGAAATTATAAATATGTGACCTTGGCATGAAACAAAAAAAATTGATCTTAATAATCTCTTTCAATCAATCTTTCAATATTTTCTTTCATCTCTTTCAACAGATTTTTTCTGATTCATCTTCTCTTCATCTTCTCTTCATCTTTCTAAAAGTTTTTGTTCAAAACTTTCTCTTCATCTTTCTAAAAGTTTTTGTTCAAAACTTTCTCTTCCAAGAAAAGTTCTTTGTTCAAAAACTTGTGTTATTCATCTTTTTCATTCTCTTCTCCCTTTTCCAAAAGAACGAAGGACTAACCGCCTGAATTCATTTGTGTCTCTCTTCTCCCTTTCCAAGAGAATTCAAAGGACCCTGCCTGAGAATTCTTTTGATTCTTCCCTTTCCCTTAAACAAAAGATCTCAAAGGACTAACCGTCTGAGATATCTTTTGTTTCCCCTTTACAAAGATTCAAAGGACTAACCACCTGAGAATTCTTTGTCCCAACACATTGGAGGGTACATCCTTTGTGGTACAAGTAGAGGGTGCATCTACTTGGGGATTGTTATACTGAGAACAAGAGAGGGTACATCTCTTGTGGATCAGTTCAAATGGAGGGTACTTCCACTTGGTTTTTCAAAGAGAACAAGGGAGGGGACATCCCTTGTGGATCTTTGGCTTGTAAAGGATTTTACAAGGTTGAAAGAAATCTCAAGAACCGCAGGTTGCTTGGGGACTGGATGTAGGCACGGGTTGTTGTCGAACCAGTATAAAATTCTTGTGTTTGTCTTCTTCTTCCCTACACTCTTTAATTTCCGCTGTGCACTTTAATTATTGCTTTTACTTTTGGTTAAGTTTCTATTTCTGTTCTTTACTTTCTTAACTTAGTAGTAAAAGCCTAATTAAATCTAGTAACATTAAGAAGGATAGATTTTTAATTAGTCAAGGCACATTAATAATTAATTCAACCCCCCTTCTTAATTATTCTGAGGCCACATGATCCAACATAAATCGGCAAGAATGGACCCGGGAAGGTTCTAGATTAGTATACCAAGTGACGGCTGCCCTAGTAAGACTTTCTTGGTAGAAATGCATCAACAATTTTTCATCTTTTGTGTGCGGCCCCATCTTCTGACAGTACATCTTCAGTGGTTCTTGGGACAAGTAGTCCCCTTGTACTTATCGAAATTTGGCACCTTGAACTTAGGACGATTGATGACGTCAGGCACTAGGCACAACTCTGCCATGTCAGCGAAAGCATAATCTCCGCCTCCTTCAATGACCCTCAGCCTTTCTTCTATATGATCAAATTTTCCCATTCCACCATAGCAGAAGGGACTTTTCCTACCACAAAATGCAAGGGTTGTGGTTGTGGGCAAAATTGAGTGCCCCCCAAAGTGTCTGGCAGGGGTACACCACCAACTGCTTACCCCTTAGTGGCATATCCAAGGTGAGGTTCGAAGTCGGCTAGATCGTGGTTCTGGGGTGCTTCATGTGTCTCCCTCATGGGTTGAGAGACATGTGCATGGTCAGATTGCGGTTATTGGCTCTCAATGAGTATGGGAGTAGAGTTATTGACATTCTTATCAGGAGCATGTGCAACATTGGATGGGGTATAGTTGGGAGGCAAGCCGTATGGTGGGAAAAAATTCTTCCTCTACATAATATGGGGACCACTTGTACTTCCCAATTCTTCTCCTTCCTGACCTACCATATCCAAGACTGGAGGATTTACTTGATTGAGGCCCGATGGGTGAGTCGGGTCTACCTCAGTGGCGGCGCTGGTAACGTCAACTGCAGCCACATTGACCTCCATTATCTTCTTCATGCTCAACATGGCCTCCATCATGGCAGCCATTTGGTCTTTCATGGCCTCCATGTCGGCCTTCATATGCTCTTGCACCTCCTCTATTTCACTCATTACTTTAGCTCAGGAACGTGTTCGGTAAGGGCACCGTAAAACGCATTCTTTCGTTTTGATAACAATGATTACAGTTCTAATTCCAAGGAAAGAATGCAATGAGCAATGCAACCAATGTGAAAAGCATGGATGTATGTGAATGATGCATTGTTGAAGTATTGCAAATTTTACACAGGACATAGGGTTGAATCAATTTAGATTTTCATTAAAACAACATGGTCCATCACATCTTGTCAAAGTGAAACTGGAAATAAAACATGGATGTCTATAGTCCTTAGTTTTTTTTTAAAATATTTAGCTCAATCATGTGTTGGCAGTTGACAAAGAAACGACGTAACTCGATCCATCTTTTGCCCCAACTTTTGCAAGCTAATTACTTCCATACTTGACCTTGACTTGATGAACCTTTCCTTAAAACATGTGCTTGGTTCAACCCTGTAATCCAAGGAATAGAAATTTTGATTGCCAATACTTTGACAACATATCATAGAGATGAATGACTAGGGCATACTTATGCTATGCACGAAGAACCATCATTTCCTAGTTAACCATGCATTAGGTACCATGTTCACATTATTTTCAAACATTTTTTTTAAGAAAAATGAGCGTATAATCCCAACATGGTTGGTTTATAGCCATCATCATGGTACCCAACACATGTAACTAAAAATGTGGTGTAAACTTCCATGCTTCATTGTGACTTTCTTTTGTTCTTTTTGTTTTGCAGAGGAATGCAAGGATCATGCAAGAGTGAACATGACATGCGAGGCTTCATTGCGACTTTCTTTTGTTCTTTTTGTTTTTGTTTGTTTTTGTTTTTTTTTTGTTTCGCAAAGGAAAATGCAAGGATCATGCATGAGTGAACATGACATGCGAATGATGGAAATATAATATATGCAGTTGGCAGAACAAAAGCATGCTAAATGAAGGTGTATGATAATGTAGTGATTTATAAAAATGCAATGCACGAATATGATAAATGATGAATGCAGGAATGATATGTCCATTATGATGCCATGAAGAGATGCATAATGCAATCAAGGAACATGCCAGAGTGAGTTTGCTATGTGCCCCCTAATTCAGGAACCTAATGGAAAGGATCCAAAAGTCTACTTCTAGTGATAACTTCCAAGGTGGTTGCACGTAACTTTACTGGCTTCTAGAGATATCATCCTCTTAGGTAACAACATTGTGGCGGTAGGGACTACCAGCGACAAGGAATTAACAAAAGAGGAAAACTCTAGATGAGGTTTCACTATTTTCGAGCGAGTCGGAGATCCAACATGACCACAGATCGACCTCCACTCCTTATGGTTCACATAGACCTAGTTATAGGGCCTAATATCTCAATGTGTGTGCGAGTTGTAGGTTCCATGTGCGTAGAAAAAAATATTTCTAACTATGAATGTAATCGATAGACAAAAACACACCAAACACAACAACATAGCAAAAGTTATATACAAATATGGACAAAACAAAAGATAAAAGGGAAGAGGGAACATAAATAAAGAAGTCATAATAAAAACATTGCACACTGACTAAATGGCCTAACTCTCTAACAGCTCCCCTGTTGAGTCACCAACTATCGCAACCTACCCTTCGGCGGGGGTGCAAAAAGGCCAAAATCGATGGGCCAAAGCGTTTGTCTCCAAGGGAGAAAATGAGCGGAGTCGCCACCAACGTTTATTCGAGGAAAATGTTAGAAAAACCAAAAAGACGAAGGTCAGCGGATTTGGAAAATGAGGGTTCGAGAGTTGTTTACGCACGGGGAAGGTATTAGCACCCCACGCGCTCGTCACAAAGGACAATAGCCTTTAATTGAGTGTGTAAAACATGACTTCAAAATTGTGTATTTTCCCTTTTATATTTTTTTTTGGGTCGACAAGGGTGTTGCCTTTGCTCCTACGTATCCTCAGGTGCGATGAGGAATTCAGACTTACATAGTTCTTTAAGTCTGAAAGTTTGTGTGTTACATTGATTTTATGTTTTTTGAAAGATTGATTTTAATTACGGAAAAATGTCGTTTAAGGCGCTGGACCTTGAAACAATGTTTTAAGCTTTGGAAAGCAGAGAGAATCATTAAGGCATTGGACCTTGTAATGATCTTTTGATTTTTGAAAAGAGGAGAGAGTCGTTAAGGCGTTGGATGTTGAAACAATCTCAAGTGATTTTGATGAAGAGAAAATCAGTTATATGTTGATTTTATTCATTAACTTTCAATCTCTTTAAACAAATGATTTACGACATTAACGATTGGTTAAGAATTAATTTACAAGAAGAAAAGTGACGACTGATGATAGAAGAAGGAGATGAAGATGCAGAAAACAAGAAAGAGGACCTCTAAGGGTACATAGATCGCATTTAAATCCTTAAAAGCAAACTAATCGGATGACGAACGATGTAGAAATCGATTGCAGTTGTGATTCGGCAGCGATTTAGCTTCTTTTTCTCTTCTTCCTTCTTCTTTTCTCTTCTTTCTCTCAAATACTTCACCTCTGGACCTCCCGACTCCCCTCTCAGCCCCTCTTCACACCTATTTATAGCAAAACAAGGCATTTGGGACAAAGGCAGCTCGCCTAGGCGAGCCAAGACTTACACCTAATGTAGTTGGCTCGCCCAGGCGAGCTGGTTCCTTTAGGCTGACTAACAAGGATCTGATGATAGTCCCTGGATGAAATTAGGGTATGACACCAAGGATATTCCTTATGGACTGCCACATTCAAGAGGCATAGAACATCAAATTGACCTCCTTCTAGGAGCTTTATTGCCTAACAGGCCAGCTTACAAAAGCAATCCCTAAGAGACTGAGGTAGTAAATAGAACTTTGTCTTCTCTTCTTAGAGCTATGATTAAAAATAATATAAAAAGTTGGGAAGAATGTCTGCCTCATGCTGAATTTGCATACATTAGGGCTGTACATAGCACTACACAACACTCTCCATTCGAAGTAGTGTATGGTTTTAATCCCTTGACTCCTTTTGATTTGTTACCATAGCCTAACATTTCTGATTTTAAGCATAAGGATACATAGGCTAAAGTTGAGTATGTGAAAAGATTTCATGAGCAGGTGAAGGCTCAAATTTCAAAGAAGAATGAAAACAAGAATAGGAAGGAAGTGGTACTTGAACCAGGTGATTGGGTTTATGTACACATGAGGAAGGAGAGGTTCCTTAAACAAAGGAAGCCCAAAACTTCAACCCAGAGGAGATGGACCTTTCCAAGTACTAGAGAGTATCAATGACAATGCTTACAAGATCGATATTCCAGGTGACTATGGAGTAGGTTCTCCATTTAATGTTGCTGACTTGACTCCATTGTTATAGGTAATGATTCTGAATATTTGAGGGCAAATGCTTTGCAAGAATGAGGGAATGATGAGAATCCTAAAATTGGCCAAATACGAGGACCTATGACCAGGAGTAGGACCAAACAGTCAGTGGATACCCTCCAACAAATCGTATTAGACATACTTAACAAGGCCCAAGTGGAGAAGGATGAAGGCCCAGAGGCAGAAGCACTACCAAGAATTTTAATTGATGTTGAAGGCCCAGACTAATTTGAAGGTCCATGCCAAATATATTCTTTTTTATATTTCTATTTTTTTCGTTGCCATTTTGGCCCAAACTGATTTGAAGACCCATGTCTATTTCTATTTTTTTTGTTAAGATACACTATATGTATTGATTTCATTTTCAATAGAAGGACTTTTTGGCATTTTGCGAATATTTTGTGAGAGCTTCTCTCCGGGTTCCTTGTTGAACCAATCTCAGACTTATCAAGGTAATCCTTGTGGTGTCTACCCTAACTTATCTTCCCTCTCTAGAAGTGGCATCATCCAAACTCTGTGACCAGTATCAAGTGATCTGCTCATAGTAAGGATCACATCATTAGGCCTTGGGCCTAAATTATGGTTATTAGTAAAAGTATAAATAGACTCCTTAAACACTTTGTTGGTAGATTTTGGAAGATTAATGAAATTTGAGAGTTTCTCTATTGTGAGAGCTTTTCCTTAGTTCTTGGGTTAAGAACATATAGTGTTGGTTCTAGCGGCAAGTTGCGGTTAGGGTCGTGCTCCTTTTGATAAAGTAAATAACGGCGACACATAGTCATAAGATCAAAATTGACAGATCTATAGACAATCATTACACGAGAACACGATAAGTGTTTAGCCTGATATTCACCACAATCATAATTTTGGGATTGTAACATGACCCTAAACCTTCCAGGTGGTCTAGGTGTTTTAGGTGGGGCTTGGGTCTTTGTTACAATATATGTGTGGTTGTGTCTGTCGAATTCGTTAACAATATGTGTATTTGATTCCTACTGATCACTATTCATTGCCTTAGAGACGACTTCAGAATACTATGAGCTAGAGTTGATCATTGATTGGGTTTGTCGGCCTCTAACAATGAAACATTTTGCAATCTTGAAATACTCAACCAATGATGACACCAACAAATATCTTGTGCTTTTGAACATGGAATTGACCGACTCAGAAAAATTTGTAGTCATATGTCCCCAATGTTTCCCTTCATCGAAGCATTATACCCAATAGTGTTTGGGTAACTGATCAAGCCATTCAGCTGAACTTGGCTTATTCTCATAGATATCCCTAAGATTCTGCCAATGCATCTTCTCCGTGTATGCGTAACTTGAAAATATTCAATTAATTTAATACGTTATGAAATTTAATGAAAAAAATAAAATATTAAAGATTTTAACCAGCCTGCATGAGTGGTTTCTTCAAATGTTTGTAGTTCAGGTTACCGCGAAGGAAATTTTGTGCAATGTGGTGGAGGCAGAATAAATGGGATGTGTCCCCAACCCATAAGTTACTTGGGTTGTTGTAGGCACTTACAATTGAGAGGTGCCTATTTGAAATGAGAGAAATGCTACTTTGTGGAGTAACATGCCTTCTTAAATTCTTTAGGAAGAACCCTGCGCTGAAGTTGTCTATCCTTCTATAATGGCGTAGGCAATTGGAAAGATATGGTTAGCATTGTCTTGTGTTGTAGCTATCCATAATGATGCAATCTTACCCCCAAGGGCATTGGATAGAAGACTCCAAGAAGATTGGGCCATAGATGCAAGAGAATGCCCTAGGATTCTCATGAGCCTTAGGGTAGATTTCGGGCCCATGGGCTAAGTATGAGCTCACTTAAATTTGTACATATTAGATTAAGGTTTCATTATTTTTGGGCCTTGTATTTAGGGATCCATAATGTAGGTAAGGTACCCAAGAAATGTAGGATTTTTCAGCCTTTGTATTTTAGGGCACCTAGACTAGTTTTTTGTATTAGGGGTAGTTTTGTAGTTTCACATGCATTAAGTGAATATTTGATGTGTGTGTTGGGAAATAAATTTAATTGAATTAGGAGAAGCCCAATGAAATTAAATTTTAGAGGGGGAGGTGAGCATTTGCTTGCTACACCCCATTGCCACATCATATAGTCACACGTTGTGCATGTCCTTCATGCTTTACATGCCTCATGACACCTAAACACACTTAGTGGAGAATCTTGGACTTGATCTTGGATTAGTGGGCTGAACCATAGCTAAAATTCACTAATCATAATTAGTGAAATTTTGGCTCCAAAATTTGGCTCCACAAATTCAATTTCAAATTCAAGTGAAATTTGAATAGAAATTCAAATTTCCCTCCAATTTTGTGTGACACTTAGGCTATAAATAGAGGTCATGTGTGAGCATTTTTTCAACTTTGATCATTTGAGAATTACAATTCAAAGTTCAGACCTCATTTAAGGCACAAAATTTTGTGCTCCTTCTCTCCCTCTCCCTCCACTCATCTTCTCCTACCTTCAAGCTCTTATTTATGGCTTCCTATGGTGGTGAGCTTCTTCTTGAATCATCTTCTCCTTGAAGTGGCGTCTCCAATCATCTCTCTTCCTTCTCCATTCCACTTCCATTCATTTTCAAGAATCAAAGGACTCCATTGATGAAGAAGATCCAAGGCCTACAAGCCCCACATGGAGCTACATCATGTGGTATTAGAGCATCTTCATCAAGGTGATGTTCTTTTGCTTATCTTTTTGTTTGGTCAATTCACTTTAATTCCTTGTTGTTCATCTCATTCTCCATGTATATCATCCATTGTCTTGTGGTTTGGTGTTGTTTAGAGTAGATTTAAAAAAATAGACCGATTAAATCTTAGATCTACACTTGTTCTTGCATTCCTATGGTTCAAATTTTATAGATCTACTCCTGAATCATGTTTTGTGTTGATTTCAGGTTCTATCATTTTTCTATCATAATCTTCTTGTGCTGAACCTTTATATGTAAATTTTCTTCCAAAATATTGATTAGAAAAAAAAAACACAAAAATCTAAGTGTAAATAACTTAATCCATGTTGTCTTAGAGTCATGTTTAGTCATAATAATTGTCACATTATGTTCTAAGTTTGTGTTGAATTTTAATTTTGTTGATTGAATACTTCATACATTTGTTCATGTATTCTTGTCAGTTGTCATTCTTAGCCTATCTTTTGAATTTTGAGTATAATTCATGCATGTGATTTAGTTCATAACATGTTCTAAATCAATTCCTAGAAGTAGTCTTATTGTTGAACTTTTTTTTTTGGAGTTTCCAACATGATGCCTATGAAGAAGTTGAGTTGTGGTGCTGAGTTGTGGCGGGATTTGTGAATCAAAATAAGTCTTAAGCTCTCTTGAATCGTGTTATTCAAGATAATTGAGCATAAGCAAACACAAATTGTAACTATCCAAGCCTTAAGCAACATAAACACTACTCTTGATTTCTAGGTTGAAATTGTTGGTGCTGGCAGCTTGAACATACGAACGTGTATAAATTACTGGGAATTGGTCACTACGAAGTTTTACTGAATTTTCTGCACATCTGGACCAAAATTATAAAAAATAACCTAGTGTTTTGGATAAAAGGAAAAAATACGAAAAATCACAAAGTTGGCCGAAAAAATCAGTCTCCAGGAAAAAAAAAGTGAAAGGGAAATGTGCTTGTTGCTTTGGCTCGAAATTTATTCTACAATTGGTGCCTATTTTATACCAATCTTAGTTCTGAAATTTCAATTGAAAATTAGTGTGAAAACAAGTGCCAAAACTAGAGGTTTCTTGAGTCTTTTTTTTTTATAGTTTTTCTACTCTACTCAAGAGCCATTCTAGGTTTCTCTTTGAGTCCTAGCTTGCTTTTATGTGTTTGTCATTGCTTTAATTGTTGAATAATCCTTGAAAGTTTGTCTTAATAAAACTCTATTAGTTTAGCTTTCATTTCATTTTGTTTGGTCTTTGGTTATTGCTTGTCTCTTTGTTTTCTTGTTTGTGAGTTGCCATATAAGGAATTGCAAAGGAGGATTGGTGCCATCCCTTTAAGAATTTGAGTCAAGAAGCAAGGGGCCAATCACCTTAAGAGCTATTGGACTAAGTAGCATTCCAAATTGAGTGAATCACCAAAGAGAGAAAAACCACCAAAATTGAGGACCTTTTTGTAATTTTGTAATTGACAATTTACTTACCTTCATTGCTTTCAAATTTTGTAACAAAAAGGCCTTTCTTTGGAAGTAAGTTGGGAGCCTCCAATAGGTCACCCTACTTCCTTTGTGTGTAATAATTTTAGGCAATTTTTCCTTAGGATAATGAGTGTTTTGTTGGGAACCATAAATGAGGTCATCCAAACACTCTTAGGACCCGCCTAGTTTATATTTCTTTCACTTTAATTTGTTGCATACTTTCATAGCTTATTTTCTTTACTAGTCACACCAAGCTTATCTTGTTATTGCATAATACTTTCTTCTTGCTTATCACGCTTATCTTGAGTTCTTTTGGATCCCTAGCTTTTACCTTTTTTTCAAACCCCCAACAAGAAAGAACTACAACTTAGGAACCAACATGTGTCATCATTCATCTAGTGTTAATGGCGAGGGTACTAGTCATAAGGACCCTTTATCTTGAATCTTAGATGAGTTGAGTTCCCTCAAGTTATGGAAAGAAAAAATATAAAGAAAAAAAAGGAAAAGAGAGGGTAAAAACAAATCAAGATGAGAGGGAACAAATAAGGGAAGAAGAAAGAAGGAAAATACTAAAAGAGTTAAGAAAAGAAAAAACATGCCTCCAATAGTAGTCGTAACTCTTGCAAGAGCCTAAGCGAAGAACTTTGTGACTATTATGAAGGAAGGCATAGGTCACATCTTAGACCTCACTCCCATATGAGATAAAATGAAAGAAAGCCTCAAGAGGCTAACATTAACCTCATACTTCCATGGGAAGGACAATGTAGAGGCTTACTTAGATTGGGAAATGAGGGTAGAGCAAAAACTTAAAAGAAAGTCTACTTTAAAATCTTATGGCTCTCATTCTTATCCAAAGAAAGACCAAGGTCTAGGCATCTTAGGGGCAGCACCTTCTAAGCCCAAAGATGATAATTGGAAGACAATAGAAAAGCAACCCCCTAAGGCTAGTATGCAAGAGAAGACTAGCTCCATGAAGTGCTTTAAATGTCTTGGAAGAAGACACATTACTTCTCAATGCCCCACCAAGAAAACCATGATTATGAGGGGCCAAGACATTTATAGTAGCCAAGATGAGGCTACTACTTCACCTTCTTCTAGTGAAAGTAAAGAAGCAAAAGGGAAAGAATCTAGTGAAGAAATCTACCCCCAAGAAGAAGGACAACCATTAATGGTTAAGGAGGAGTGTAAGGAGGTAAGTGTCTCCTCCAAGAGGTTAGCTAAGAAGGAAAGTAATTTTACAATAAAGACAAACATTAAAGAAACTTCCCCTCTTAGACAACCTCCAAATTTTCTCCTTTGTAAAAAGACACTTGTTAGCATTGTCACACCTCTTGGGCTTGAGTTTATTCCTCAAGTAAAGGAGTTGTTGGATGAGGGTTTGGTTTACAAGAGCTTAAATCCTTGTGCTTTGTTGTTTCCCAAAATAGGTATTATTAGGCACCAAATCCCTAAAATAGGTGGTATGACGAATGTTTTTGAGTTTTGCAACCCTCTTTTGTAAAATCACTCATGCACCCAACATCTTCATGATTTGTTTACATAAAGACTCATTAGGTAGGTTTGTTATTATTCTTAGTTTCAATACAAACTTAGGGACTCATATGGGACATCTTAGGTTTGTCATACTTTTTGGTAGGAATAATCAACATGAAAATACAGAAAAATGTATGTTTTATTGCATTACTTTCCTTAATTTTTTAAATAGTGATCAAGGGGTTCCCACGAACCCTAAGAGAATAAAGGTCATTCCTGAGTGGCTCACTCCACCAAGTATAAGGAAAATTTGGGGCTTCCATGACTTAACAAACTTTTACAAAAGGTTTGTCCCATATTTTTCTATACTTGTAGCACCACTCATTGAGTTGGTGAGGAACCGTGTTCCCTCATGGGAAAATGGCCAGGAAATGGGTTTTCAGACCTTACCATACTCCAACATACCAAACACCACTAATATATATGTTTTTATTCTTTTTACAGATGTTGAGGGAAGAAGCCCAGAGTTTCAAGAACGGTTTTCAGACCTTACCTTACTCCAACATATCAAACACCACGAATATAAATGTTTTTATTCTTTTTACAGGTGTTGAGGGAAGAAGCCCAGAGTTTCAAGAACCTCTGGATTTGAGGTCAAATCCTTTTCAAGGGGGAGGGAATGATGCTATCCTACCCCCTAAGGGCATTGGATAGAAGACTCCAAGAAGATTGGGCCAAAGATGCAAGAGAAGACCCTAGGATTCTCATTAGCCTTAGGGTAGATTTCGGGTCCATGGGCTAAGTATGAGCCCACATATCTTTGTGCATATTAGATTAAGGTTTTATTATTTTTGAGCCTTTTATTTAGGGCTCCATAATGTAGGTAGGGTACCCTAGAAATGTAGGATTTTTCAGCCCTTGTATTTTAGGGCACCTAGACTAGTTTTTGTTGGATCAAGTGGCCTCAGAATAATTAAGAAGGGGGGGGGTTGAATTAATTATTAACGAACCTTTACTAATTAAAAATATACCCTTCTTAGGATTTTACTATAATGTTAAGAAAGTAAAGAACATAAATATAAACTTAACCAAAAGTAAAAGCTATAATTAAAGTGCACAATGGAAATTAAAGAGTGTAGGGAAGAAGAAGACAAACACAAAAGTTTTATATTGGTTCGACAACAATTCGTGCCTACATCCAGTCCCCAAGCGACCCGCGGTCCTTGAGATTTCTTTTAAACCTTGTAAAGTCCTTTACAAGCAAAGATCCATAAGGGATGTACCCTCCCTTGTTCTCTCTGAACAACCTAGTGGATGTACCCTCCATTAGAACTGATCCACAAGAGATGTACCCTCTCTTGTTCTCAGTTACAACAACTCAAGTAGATGTACCCTCTACTTGTACCACAAAGGATGTACCCTCCAATGTGTTAAGACAAAGTTCTCAGCAGTTAGTCCTTCGAAACTTTGTGAAGGGGGAAACAAAAGAATTCTCAGGCGGTTAGTCCTGTGAAATCTTTTGTTTATGGGAAAGGGAAGAATCAAAAGAATTCTCAGACTGTGTCGTTTTGAATTCTTTGACAAGGGAGAAGGGAGACACAAAAGAATTCAGGCGGTTAGTCCTTTGTTCTTCTAGAAAAGGGAGAAGAGAGACACAAAAAGAATTCAGGTGGTTAGTCCTTGGCGAATTCTTTTTGGCAAAGGGAGAAGGGAATGAAAAAGATGAATAGCTCACTTTTCTTTTCAAGGTTTGGAAAACTAGAAAACTTTAGAAAGCTTTTTGCAAAGGAAGAAGAAGAAGAAGAAGAAGTTCAAAGAGATTCAAAGGTTGTAAAAGAATATGTGGAAAAGTTGTTTGTAAAGGTTGTAAGTATTGTAAGTGCTCTTTTTAAATGTAAATCAAGGTATTGCTTTTATAGACTCTTCAAGTCTGGTCAAGAAAACCATTGGAAGAGTTATAACCTTTAGAAAAACCTGAAAATCATTGGAAGAGTTACATCTTTTGATTTTTGTTCAAAACTTGTCACTGGTAATCGATTACCAAATCCTTGTAATCGATTACACAAAGTTTTTTATGAAAGGATGTGACTTTTCACAATTGAATTTGAATTCCAACGTTCAGATGCACTGGTAATCGATTACCAATATCTTGTAATCGATTACACCATTTTGAAATCAATTGGAACGTTGCAAATTCAATTAAAAGATTTTGAAATCAAACTTTGCCACTGGTAATCGATTACCAGAGAGTAAAAACTTTGGTAACTTAGAAAATTTTGTGAAAATTCTTTTGAAAAACAAAATGGTGCTATGTTTGTTTTTTGAAAAATCTTTTCAATACTTCCCTTGTGAAGTCTTCTTGATTTCTTCTCTTGGAACTTGAATTCATCTTTTCTTGAATCTTGAAATCAAACTTCTCTTGATTCTTGAATTTGGTTCTTGATTTAATCTTGGAATCATTCTTTGGGCTTTTGGCCAACATCTTTGTCATTATCAAATTTCT